>NC_139815.1:15323916-15326416 GCF_963457635.1 Microchirus variegatus | reverse complement strand
AGATTAAGGCTGTCGTAAAATCATGCTTTTTCCAATTGAGGCAGCTGGTCAAACTAAAGGCAGTTCTCTCAAGGCAGCACTTTGAAACAGTAATCCACACCTTTGTCACCTCTCGGCTGGATTAGCGTAATGCACTTTATGTGGGGGTTTATGTGGGTCCTCCGTCGCTCATCTTCAAATGGTACAAAATGCTGCAGCACGTCTAAACTGGCGCTTGTGCGTATGAGCACATTTCCCCCATTTTGGCTTCAGTCCACTGGCTGCCCATACAGTTTCAGATTCATTTTAAAATTCTTTTAAATCCCTAAATGGCCTTGCCCCGCTCTACCCTCACACACCTCCCCACTCACTCAAGTCAGCTGATCGGCTGCTCCTGAGTGTGCCAGAAACTAAACAGAAGTTTGCTGTTGTGGCCCTTTAAAAGTAGCCTGATCTGGCCTTCATTAGCCTTATTTATGTTAGATTTTATTGTGTGGCTTTAGTTATTACCTATGTTTTATGTATTTTCATTTATTTTCATTGCTTTTCTTAGATGAACTTTTATTTATTGTGTCATTTATTTATTATTCTGTACAGCACTTTGGTCCACTGTGGTTGATATTAAATGCTTTACACATGAAGTTGGATTGGATGCCTGTGTTTTTATCTAATTTTACTGAGCCTCCTGTTCTGAAGGGGTCTAATATTGCTTCGAGGCATTTATTGTGGGAATTCAAAAAAATATAAAATATAACATTAAAATATTGTGAGACTAATGGATATGTCTTTAAAATTAAAGAATAAAACTAAATAACTTACTAGTTTTTGTATTTTACAAAAAACTCTTCCACTTCGACCACAACTCCCGTAGAGACCTGCAGAGAGATTTCAAATACACAGATAAAGACAAACATCAAACGTCCTCTTTTTACTTACTACTCAGATCTCAAAGCAATTGAAATGGCAACTTCATAATGCGCAGCAATGTGCCATGTATCTTACAATTACTACAATAACGATTGTACTGCAAACGATTATTACCTCCTTCTTAGCAATACGAGAAGACAGGATTTTGTCAACAACAGCAGCATCTTCTTCAGTGGGATTCTCCTGCGAATACAGAGAACATTCCATATAAACGTCATGAAGGAATGGTGACACTTGATGCAGTTACCATAAACTGTGCTAAATACTGTACAATAAATTTAAAATGTCATGAAAAAAGAATATAACATTCCATTTTCTCAGTTTGCATTCTATCGTTGAAAGAATAATTTAAACTGTAAAGTTATGTGAGAAATATATGCAGAGCTCCTTACTACAAAGAGTTGGACAGCAGGCGCCTTAGAAGCTGCAGCGTTGGTTTTCTTGGCCTTGACGATAACCTTGACTTCCTCATCTGACATCCTGGCCTCCAGCTCTTCAGCGTACTTCTTTCTCTTCACCTGTCTATTAGATCTCCTCTTCTAGAAAGACAAGACAAGGGAAGAAGTACATGATTATATAATATTCAGCTGACCTAGATAACTGCATACATGTGTTTGAGTGAAAAATAACTTTAGTTCATTTGGTTACTAACCCCAGGTGATGGTCAAAGAAAGAACAACGGCTTCTATTCCTTACTTTCTAATCTGGTCAATTCTCAAATGGCCCTGCTGAATAAACCCGAGCATGACTGTACTGCAAACCTCAGTTATTACTACTCATACAACACTCGCAGTACTTAAGATTTTAATGCTTCCCACAACACCATCAAGAATGTGCCTGATCGATCCTAACTTCATTTTGCAGCAGATGGCTGACCTAAAACATAAAACCTAGAGCCGTGAAGAACTCATTTTACAGAAAAAAAAACAAAGAATCCTGCAGCAGAAGATGAAGTTGGTCCACAGAGTGTTGATCTCAACATTATGGAGAATAACTAGGTCATGTTTTTCAAGATGCATAGCATAACCTGCCTCTCAAATACAAAGGAAATTGGTGCTGTTTATTTTAAGGTGAGGCTGGTCATACCAAATATGAATCTGATTGATATTTACTGCACTTTGTATGAAGTTAACTTGGAAAACATATTGGTGTTTTTTTGTTTTTTTTTAACCATCCGATTTTCTTTAGAGCAAAATAATTGAAGTCACAACTTAGTCATTTCAGTTACCAGAGCTTTGCAGTAACTTCCTTGCAAAAATCAAAACGCAAACCACAAAAACTTCCTGATTGCACCCATCATACACACTTCAATATCTAGCTACTACAATAACAATACCTACCCTAAACTAACAAAAAAAATGTGAGTTTCTTTATTCAGGTCATGAAAAAACACTTAAATCCCCAGGTTAAATTTCAATAAACCAAGTCAGAAATACAGAAAGCATGATACAAAAACTTTCATAATATGATTTAAACTTAATATCCTGCATTTTCTGTTTCTTCCTGTCGAGGCTTTTTATCATATGCGTGGGCTGCTGTATCCTGCATTATTACGCCGGCCCCTCCTTATGATAATATGTAGTTAATTAGGAAT
>NC_139815.1:15031416-15318916 GCF_963457635.1 Microchirus variegatus | reverse complement strand
AAACTAGATACTTAAGAGCTCTGAAATCATCACTTGAGCCCGCACAGACAGAGAATATTGATGGAGAGGTGGCTCCTTGGTAATGTTGTCGACTACATGTAAGCATAGTATTTATGAGAACGTGTCCTTAGTTAAAGCTTAATATGATGAAAAGTATTTATTACAGATACACACAAAGCCCGAGCCACATCACGGTGGCGGTTACAGCCAGTTTCACCCTGTTGGAGCAACGAGTACGAAGGACCACCCAGGAGATTTGCAAACACGAATGCTAATGCACACGGTCCTTTCAAATGATAGCCTCCCTGCAAGCTGGAATATATGAACTCAAATAACAGGGAGGAAAAGCAGACTTTCAAACCTCTTATTGAGAAAAAGAAGTATGAACACACTCCGTTTTACTCCCTGATGTGAAGAACTCAGAGGAGAAAAAAAAGCCATAGATATACTATAACTGATTGACTACGGGCTGAAAAGAGACCGACAGTCAAGCCACGATGAAAGGCATATCTAAACCAAGCACATCATTCAGAAAAATTATAGTGTATTCCAGTAAACTCTTACAAACACCACACACCTTGACCTTTTATTAATAAAAATAACTTTTCATTGTAAAACATGAAACCTGACTAAGTACGAGTCAATATTAAACAAACAAAGCTTCATTTTTAGCACTTTAGAACAGCATACGCCGAGTCGACCTTGGGCCGACAGCAACATATTCAGAAAAGAGATGTTTAATAATAAACTGTGACACAGAAATATTGACAACTTTTTATGTTACTCAATATTTCACCTCACACAGTCCCCTTGAAGAGCATATCTCATGCACATAGACATACAGTAGTAAATGCCAGCGCATTTGGCAGACAGCTAAGTAAACCGCTGTCTTGCAAAGAAAAAAGGAATAGATTTGTGATCAATAAATCCTTTGTTATATGAATTATGCATTTAAAACAAGACTGCATCTTCCTCGGTTATAAATCTAAAATATACACATGTGAATAAGCGAGTGATGGATTATTCAAATGTGAAGCAACGATCTGTATGCATCCAAATGCTTAGATGCCATTATTACAAGTATCTCCTAATAAAATGTCCTTTTAATTAAAGCAAGTTACAATGGTACATTTTCCTTTGTAATAGATATCACAGTAGGGCTGCAACGATCGAGTAATCGTTTGGTCGATAGAATGTCAGAAAATGGAGGAAGGAAGGAAATTATGTTCTCAAATATCTTGTTTTGGTCACAAACTGAAAATATTCAGTTTTAATGACTTCTTGTGTTATATGGAGCAAAGAAACTAGAACATATTCACATTTAAGACACATCAAATAGTTGATTAATTCAGTAATCGATTAATATCTGATTAAGGGTAATTGTTACAGCCCTATATCACAGTAAATATGCAGCTCACAACCCTCCTGATACTTATACATTATGCTAACCATCTCCTCTAATTTCTTAATGTTCATTACTGACAGAGGATAAAGTGATTTATTTGTCTTCTCACCATGATATAAAAAGGTTATTCTCCAGGATCAGCTCTAATGAGACTACACCTCTCCCTGATCTGACATTACAGATTGATGCATGACGACAGGATAGCACTTGCATTTTCCTAAGAGTGACAATCTCGTTGCTGTTCCAGGCTTACTCCTATTGTGCCAAGTAACCTCCATCCTTTATCCCCCAAGTGTTGTCCTGCCCTATTTGGCATGCCACCACTGGGAGAGAATGTGTGAGGGTTTGATTTTAATAGCATCAAGATATGATGGGGCTTTGCAGGCCAAGTTTGCAATGTGGTGCTTCAGCATCTCAGAGGGGCCTTCATCTGCTTTAAGCCGGTCTACCTCAAGAATTATGATTATGCGCGAGTCATCCTCAAAGCTAGTGTAAAATGCACTGTGTGAGTTTCTCATCCTGAGGGGCTCATAGAGACAGTGCTGCTGGTCCTTGTCAGGAAATACCCTTAATGCTTATGAATGAACGGCTATAATCTCTGTTCCCCATAGTACACAAATGGAAATGGCAATAGCACAATCAAGACATGTGCAGCAGAGGACACATGGTCAGTGGTCGTGATGTCTGCTTCATTCAGCAAAACATTTTAAAAATAGACAAAACACACATGCTCGAGATAACATGAACACAAAGCAGAACACATTTATATACTGTACTGTCCACATCTACACACGTGTGAGATGTGCACACCTTGCATGGGATTAACTAGGGAAAACGTTCATTCAAAAATAGCTTTAGCTTTTCCTAATGCAAAGCTGAGGGAAAAAAGAGATTAGAGCGCTAGTGAAATATGAACATCTATATGCTGCTGCATATACACTAGACTTAATCCTCCATTTTCTATCATGTAAGTGATCTCACAAGCACCATTTTGTTTGATATTTTCCTGCTACCCTGCTGCTTTGTACTATCAGCATATTTAGAACATGCCTCCTCGCAGGAAGCACTGAATGCACGGCTTTGAGCAAGCTGCAGTAACCAAATTTATATTAGGAGGAAAAAATATAAAAAGGGGGGGGGGGGAGGGGGCTTGGAGAAACAAAGAGGAATGAGCGGCATAGTGCTTTCATGTGATGATTCTGTGAGGTTATTTTTCCTCAGGTAGGGCAAAAAAAAAAAGCAGGTCTGGTCTGTAGGATAACCCTAGCTTCACCATGAATATTTTGATGCACAATCACCTTAGATCTACCAATGCCTTTGTTTCATTTGATAAATGGGAGGATTAATCCTTTGCTTTTACACTGTGATAAAATTAATGGCCTATGGAAGAAATTGCACTGCATCTCGTATGGTTTTCGCACCACAATAAAATACAGTATGCATTGCATTTATGTATGTATTGCATCTTTTTTATTGGATATGCACAGTGTTGCCCACCTGTCACAATATTTATGCCATCATATGGGAAAGCTGCTGAACAGAACAGATTTCCCACATGATGATGATATGGCCCCAAATGCTTGCTAAGCAGCTGGTAGACTAGCAAAGCAACCCAGAGAAGCTACTTGGTAGTATTGCATGGGTTAGTTTAAACCTGATAGTGGTCACTGAAAAACAAAGCCTTAATTAAAATTGATAATTAGAAAAAAACCTGTTTATCTCAGGCCCCTTTTCCTGCTTAAAAGCAATCACAAGCAATGTGAGTAGGAGCACACACTTCTAAACACGAGCCTTCACATCATCTTCACAGAACAGAGGCTTCAGTAATGACTTTAACGGAAGGTTAGTAGCTCCTCAGCTGAGATGCATTAATATTTTACAGGGAGATCCTGGGTGGTGCATGCATGTGAACAGGACTCTCCCCCTGTATGGACCTCTCAACCGTGCTTCTTGTCATTGTGTGCGAAAGCCATCTCCATTACCCCACTTTAGCAACAGAACAACTATCCCAGCAGCTTTGTAGAGGCACATTTTTTGCAAGTGAGCAAATAATATTTCTCAATGTGTTTGGCTGTGCAAGCTAAATACAGTAGGAGCAAAGCACATCCCGTCTGAGGACCAGCACTTCATCACTGACTGTGTCAAATACTGAAGTTAATGGTTTGAGGGCCTAAGAAAACATGGAGGTTCCATACAAGATTGAGTTTGATACAAAAAACATTGCAGCACACTAACAGGCTTGATGCTTGAATCTTTCGGACACCTACCACGAGACGTATTGCCATGTTCCACCTTCAATAACCATGTTGTTGTGTTGTTTTGCTCCTGGAACAATGACGTTGCTAAGCCTCTATTCTTTTTCCTCCCCGTCATGTGACCACACTTATTCAATGCTTCAATGAAAATGCTTTACTAATAAACTATGTATGCGCTTGAGTATTTTATAGTCTACGTTACCAACTGAATTTACAAGCTTGAATTGCTTTGTATCTTTATTTTTATCCTCCATCATCATCCATACAATTTAATGATTCTGAAAATAAGGAAGTGTAGTTCTGTTTACGTTATGGTGCAATCAGCCTAAGATTGGCCAAGTTCTCACTTCTCTCCATTTAAGGCCCCGACCTGCCTGACTGCCTTGATGAAAAGTTACTGACTTGTCCAGAACATGATAGAAGTATACGTTTTATACAATTTATCATAACATCACTAACACCGCATATCATCATGGCCAATATATATGCTGCTTAATAAGACCGCAAGCTTCATCACTACATAGAGCTCTTCAGAAACTTGTGCTTGTTCTTTGTTGAGCGGTTTATAGTAATTATAAAAGCAACAACTCGATGCATAATCATTTGCCAGCTATGAATATTCACACACTAAATGACTCCCACAGACCTCCTTTCATATCCAGAAAGAACTATAGGTCATTGTCGCAGTGATGCAGAAGGCCTGCATATTTTGAACTACTTTTCTCAACTGAAACAAAGGAGGAAAATATGGGAACTACAACTGCAAACAATGACTCTGGCCACATGCTAAAAAATAGTTTCTGCATCATATGTAACCAGTGTAAATTAGAGTCACAAGTTCAGGGTAACATCCAGATTTGTCCCAATTGGTATTTCCTTCTAAAATAAACAAAACCATATGTTAAAAACATAAAAAAAACCTATATAGTATTTTCTAGAAAATGGTGCCAGTCTATCATACCAGATACTTAATACAGTTTGATGTTTTTTTAAAATCTCTTGAATTCATGATGTAATGAGAGCTTTAAAAGAATGAATGAAACAAGCTGAACTATAAGCATGCTATGCTGAATGCATCCTTATGAGATGTTTCTTTTGCATCTAGGCCAAGTATGGTGACACAAAAAAATGGGTTACAGAGCTCATCACAAAGATTATTATCAGTGATGCATTTGTGTCACATTTAAATGACTGCAGACAACCTGGCAATTCCCCTTCCTGACTAACTAGACTTGGATAACATGGTAATGCTAATAGTTTTGTCAAATCTGAATGAGAATGGTTAGGAAGGGGGAAAAAAAGATTGTCTGCATTAGTAATATACCACCTATCAAGAATACAGGTTCTCAGTAACACAAAACCACAACAAAGACCTTTCCGTCTGTTCTAGCTAACACACCATATCATGAAATCATCTTCAAAGCACTGACGAGTATAACTGAAGGCATTGTTATCACACTAATCCACCCACAGATCAAGCAGGCTTCATTAAAGGAAGAGAATCATCAATGCAACAGCAACCTCTCTCGCTGTAGAAACAGCTTTCAACAAACAAATCTGGACTTTTCTTTCCCACAACACTGTAGACATGTGGCTTTGGAAATTGAACTCATTTCTCTGAAAAAGGATAACACCAATGGTTGCATAGTGGTATTACTTCTGCTTCACACTACAACAGAAACCCAGACAAAGATCCCCTCGCTTTCTCTCTTTCTTTGCAATCTTTATATAACCCCCTAGCTACTGCTATCTGTTACAATGACAACATCAGTGGAATTTCAACCTTGAACTCGAGCCATAAAATCAATTCTCATGCAGACGACATACCGCACAGTAAAGGTATAAACTTACATTTAAAAAACTCCACCAGGATTATGCCAAGAGACATTCAAATTCATTTCATTCACTCATTTTCAGATATATCAGAATATACCGTCACATGGAGAAAATCAATGATCCTACGACTGAAAAAGATTAAATGGCATTACATGGACCCGAGCTAAACCTGACTCCCACTTTATCATTGGCAACATTGGAATTAACATCTACCCCTGTCAGTTCAGTTAATTTTCAGAACTTAAATCATTTGACACAAGAATCCAATAGGAATAGGAATCAATCCCAGGTTAATTTTCTTCCTATTACTTCTATCCATCTTATTTCAATATTTTAACTATCTGCATTGGATCCAAAAATCGCCATACCAAAAATACCTCACGCAACATAAAATGCATAAAATGGACTGTGCAATACGATAAAGGATCACTCCCTACCTGTTTATAGTTATATTGTTGTTGTTTGTTTTTCTTTTATAGACATAAACAAAAGTATTATTTGTAAATTTAGAGCAGACAACAGATGTAAGTTGTAGGTCTGTATATACTGTATGTTATATCGGATGTGAACATCTGACTCTGAATGTCAATAAAAAATAAATTACAAAAAAAAAAAAAAAAAATGTGCTCCAACACCTCTGACCTCAAATACCACAGATGCATACATACAGCATTGTCTTCCAGTGTGTTACTTCCCACATCTGACGACGCCATTCCACTGACTCCACCACTCTGCTCACTGGGATGTCTGCTCCAACAATTCTTGACACAATATCAGAACTCACAATCTGTCTTCCACATATTCATTAGGCTCTTAATTGATTGAAACACCACATCTATTCATCAATGTGTTTCTTTCCTGTATTTTCTGCGCTTTACTCTTCCCAACAAAGTCCCTCTTACTATTGTTTATCAATTATCGATAGACTGTTCGTTCCCCAAGAGAAAATGAATGTTTATGTTGGTCAAATGGTCATATCAGTATATGTGGCTGATTTCTACAGTCCTTTCATCTCCCTGTTAGATCTTCTCATGTTCCCCCAACGTCATATGATGACACTTTTTTGCTCTCTCTGTTACTGTTTATCTTAACACAGGTTTAAACTGTGGATAGTTGTTTGTATACTTAAAGGTGCATTATGTAATAAATCTAAAGTAACTGGCCATAAAATCCTCCTAATATGTCACAGAGACTCAAGAATAATGTTCATATAAAATATCGAACTCACCAACAACAGTACAGCCAAAATATTTGCATTAAAAGAAAAACTTTTTTCAGACTGCAAATCATGTTTATGCTTTGAAATCATGTTTTGGCATTTGGCGCCACCTACCGCCGTCTACCAATTATTGCAGTCAGTAGAGTCTCAGCTGCCGAGCAACCATGGGTTGCCAGTTACGTCAGAAAACGAAACCTAAAAGAACTCGGTATTTTGAATTTGAATGTAGTTACCGTTTTGGCCACATTCTTACATATGGCACCTTTAATTTGGGCTGTGTAAAACATTATTTGTACATTTAGTTTTGGGTGTAAATATATTTTTACATATATATTATATGTTCAAAATAAAAATAAATCAATAAAATCATTCATTCATTCTTTGTTTCTGTACTTGCATGGAAGTTGGATACCAGCGGCAGAGCTATTGTTTTTATTGTCATTTTTGTGCCCGATTCACTGTTCAATAAGATTAAGACTTGTTCCACCAAAGTTTCACATTGGTTGAAATACGTATGTACATAGTTAGCGTACGTATAGTGAAAGAAAATACATCCAACATTAACTAGTTCATGCTACACGTGACGTAGCCCCAAGCTAGTAGGGCTACATCATCACACAACTGATGCTTCCAACATCTCTCTCTTCTCCAGAACATTAGCACTGTTACAAGTTTCTCATTGGTTAAGCAAACTCAAGAAAAATCCATTGACTGTTTCAGCTTTTCTTCCTCTGTCTGGCTTAACAAATTTTTAATGAACCCAGCAGTCAGAGATCATCGCTGACCATTTTAAAATCGCTCTTAAAACTATGTCTGGAAAATACAGGCCTTCTAAATGGTGGTTTAAAAATGGAACACAAGTTGTTGCAAAGCCTGACATCACATTACCACATGAAAAAAAAAAGATTTTCCTTCCAGCTTCCTGACATAGTCATCACACTTATATGAGCTGATATTTCAATAGCTTGTGTTGGGTGTGGTTTACACTGCGTATAGCTGTTTAACGGGGGATGGGAGGCAGGATTACAGTATCTGTACATAAGCACTACTTGACTGAATATACTAGGCAGCGCTGTCTCACATGTAAATGCTGCCTTTGTTTGCTGCTTTTATGTCTACGCTGATGACTGAGCCTGGTTTATTGTTATGGCATGCAGTAAATTCTGTTGAACTTTGAGCTTCCATCTAAGCAACCAGAGGCCAAAAATGTTCTCTAGTACAAATGCACCAACAAAATGTGTTAGTTGAAGGGAAATCATCAACTGAAACTCGCAACACAAAACATATGTACATAGTGACGTATTGTGCCATAAATAGATATAGAGACTCCCTTGCCATTTGTCAAATCACTCAGATCCCGTTTCATTTGTATTTGTAAGTTTTCTGCTAATTTGGTGTAACTGAAACAAACCATTGTGTTTAGAGTGCAAATGACATGTATAGGGTTGCCTTAGGTTATGCACATCAACTGTAAAAATGGCTGTAGGTGAAACGAAGAGACTTGAAACATTTTTTTTCCAACTCTGACTAATCAGCAGCAAATAGGAGATGGAATTTTCATTTCATCTAATGAGAGTAATTTACACTACCATTGATGAACAATTAATTTGTTCATTTGCTGGTTACTGCTGCTCATATGTGGCTGCGTGTGTCATTTTTATTAAATTAAGAACTTTTATGTTTGTCTGTTTTAGACATTGAATGATCACTACTTTTTTGTGTGCATTTGGACTGCGGTGATGTAGGACCCAGTTGAATTACAAAAACAGTGGTAAACAGAGCAGTAATAATGGTTGTAACTAGTACATACCCAATTTTGGCCTTCTGTTTGGATTTGGAGCAGGGTACAACGCAGGCCTTTCTACTCATCTTCTGTTTGGACCGTGACTTGCTGTTTCCTTTGTGTTCGCGATCTCGGTGGCTCCTATACTGTGAGGAAGAACTAGGGAAGCTCTCGGGGCTCATGACACGGGGGATGTTCTTCTCCCCACGCTGCCGGGCCTTTGCGATAGCCTCTGATATTATCCTATTTGCCTTTTCCTGCTTGTCCTGTGTCAATGTCTCCATCTGATGATGTGTCCTCCGTGTCCTTTTCTCAGATGAAGAGCTTGAGGAAGATGAAGATGATGATGAAGAGGAGGAAGACGATGAGCTGCTCTTCAATGGGGGACTGAGGGCCCGAACCTGGCTAACGGGACCATTCGCGTTCTTTCTGGGCTAAAGAGACAAAGAGAATAACAAAGAATAAAGTATTAGTGGGCGATAGATTAGTATAAGGGATTCAATAGTATTTGAGGGCAAATGTTTAAGACATGATGTCACCGGTTATCAATGTCACAATCCCATTGCATAGCAGGTTCACTCACAATAAATGACAAACCAAACAAAACGATCAAATTGAGATTTGTCTGTTTAAGCACATTATAGATTTCACAGCTTCTCTTTTTCAACATATTGATTTACTCAGGTAGGTGTTTTTCCAAAAGTAATGCTAGCTAACATAAGGCTAAAAATAACAAGGTTTTTTTTTTTTTTTTTTACCATTTTGTTTTCCGAAAACGGCACCAGCACTGAATCAGATGCCATTTCACTTAACAATCAGAGAGTCGATGTAATAATCTCATCTGAAACTTTGGCATAAATAGGACAAATACTGCAAGATACAGAAACTCCTTTAATGAATCCACTGTGATGTGACCACTGCAACTATCACCGACTCATTCATAAAACCACATCCCTGTGGAGATCGTGTGAACCACTCAACAGCTTTTCTCGATGTCAGGTGCTTGAATTGAACCTATCTCTCTGCATGATGCTCACTTTCAGCCTCATATCCAACTCCTCTCTCTCCCTCTGCTCTCTACTCTCAGTGGATCCACTTCTTTAGAAAGGTCAGCTTTTCCTCTATGACTTCCTTTAGATCAGGTGAAGCAGAGTCTGAAACCATGTGACATGGAAACACCCTGATCCGAGCCTTATAATTTGAATACTTTTAGGTGAAACACAGGATAAACATCGGCTCTATGTATAATATGTGAATAATAGATGGAATGACTGCGGTTATACCAAAACACAAATGCCTTGTGGTGGGCCTTGAGCCCAGCAGCGAGGGAACCCATAAATGGATGACCTAATCTAAAATTGTGTTGCAAATGCCTACATGGCCCAGGCATGGCCGGCTGCTTTTATTTTTCCACACAGCCAGCTAAATAAAGATAATTAGCTTGAACCAGACCAGCAAAGTGGGGGCAGGGACTTGAATAATCAGTGGAAGGAAGAAAACACACACACACTTAGATGTACAACAGCTGCATTATGACTCTCACGTGTACAACGCTACTGAGATTATTAGGGATAAATGAACTAGATCATGCTGGAATGTTCTCATTCATGTTAATGGTAAAATAGAGGGGGAGGGGTTGAAAGTAAAGCCCACGAGTAGAAGAACAAACGAGAGCACATGCAAGAGGCAACAAGAGGAAGAAAATATGAAAATAGGCATCTATCAGAGAGAGGGAAAGAGAGAGAGAGAGACAAAATGCACCAAAAGTGAGAGCACTGCAGCTGTGTAATAGATCTATAAATAACTGAAATTACAGCCTGCCAGCACTGCAGCGATTTCAATCTTTCTAGCAGCACGCAGTCCCATGAAAACCATGGGGACCATTATAGCCCATGAAAAGGTAGAGTAAGCTCCATTTGGGCTGGCAAGCTTTTCCTCACTCTCACTCCCGCATTTTCACATGTAATGAGCTCTCTGGTGACTGACAGGCTCAACTCGTGGAGGACACACACACACACACACACACACACACACACACACACACACACACACACATCGTACTGTACATAAACTGTAGCTGGGCAGCTTGAAGTGAGGTTCGAAGGAGGATGAGAAAGTAATGTTTGGAATGAATAGACAGTGGGGGTGGGGAAAAGAAAGCATGGTTGATCGAGTGCGCTTTGATAAGGTCTAGCACTGCAAAGCAAATGAGTACAGAGAAGAGGTAAAAAAGCAATGAGTTCAAGATGGCGGCAGTGCAGCATGAGCCAGTAGCAGGAGAGGTTGTTCAGTTCCTGCCGGCCCCTCCTCCTCCTCCCCCTCGAACCTCCTCCCTCCCAGCTCTCAGAGCAGCTCACTTACCCTTCCTCTTGGCCTCTTCACTGTAGACATGGTGTGTTTTTTTGCCTTCCTCTTTCCTCCCCCTCTCCAACCGGCTAACAAAGCCTTGCCCTTTCGCGGGTTTTTTTTTTCTCTCTCTCTGTTGCTTGCTCACGCTTTCTCTTGGAAAGACACTCACTCTTTTCCCCTCAACAGTCGTTTTCTCTCACTCTTTTCTTGAGCCGTGTGTCCCCCCCCTCCCCTCCCTCTCTCTCTCTCCACGTTTGCCTCCCCTCCTCCTCCCCGGGCAACTCTTCTCCTCAGGCAGTGTGAGAGCGCTGGAGCCGTCCGTCTCCTCCTCCCCCAGCAGGCAGGGCTCAAGAGGAGCGCATGGGAGCTCTCCCTCTCCCTCACCCTCGTTTGTCTCTTCACAGGGTGATGAGGGAGCAGCACTGTGGGCGGTAGAGGAGGTGCGTGGCAGTCCAGGAAGCCCTCATTCTGCTGTTGCGTGCCGCTTTGCCGTCGTCCGGCTTCAAGTCTCTCTCACTCTATGTAGAGAGTGTATCAGAGTTGCCTTCCCCTACCTCCTCTCTCCTCCCCTCTCATTGATTCCTCTTTCCGCCTGCCTTTCGTGTGGGCTCTCTGTGACTTTCTGAGCCCTTTCCCTCTTATTTCTGGTTCTTTCCTTCTCTTGCTGCTTTTTAGTTTCCCTTTTAGTGCCTCTCCTCGTCTTCTTCTTCTTCACCAGTCAGGATAAGGTAGGTTACTCCTTTTATTACACACAAAAAAAAGGCTTTTGTGTTAGATTGCTCGTTTGGCCGGTTGTTTTTTCCTCCTGTTTCACTAGTCTTTTTTCCTCCTCCCTCGCTGCCCTCCCCTTTGCCTAGCTGGGGCGTGTATGGCGAGCTTCAGAGTCTGGCAGGCAGAACGGTGGAAAATGAAAGCACAAAGCAGCAAAATGCATCAGCATGAATATTAGAGATGTCGTTAAAACCCAGACTCGTTTCTCCCTCTCTCTCTTGCTCTCTCTCCTCTTGCTCACTCACTCATTCGCTCTCTCTCTCTTTGTAAGGAAGTAGGCCAGCAGATGGTGCTAGCAGTTATTAAATTAACTTTCACAACTTAACCCCCAAAGCACTGAATGTCTCCCACAACAAATCATCATTGCTTCGTCTGTCCTTGTGTAGGTTATTGTCAGTGACGTGCCAATTTATTTATGGAACAGTATCATTAAAGAGAGTCAGATGAACAAACAGATAGACGAAAAATCCCAAAGACTAAAACATTTTACTGACACAAACAGCTGACAAAGTTGAATTCAATCAAAAGAAATCAACCCCACAAAATACAACAGATATTTCACTCCCTGACCATATCAGACACATCGAGCCTTCACTACAGTGGTGACGTAAAACACTTTACGTCACCCTGCCATTACCTTTGAAAAAAACATTCCACGATTGGAAACTGAGTTGTCACCATAGCATGCGACTCAGAGCCAGAAGAGATCTTGGTGGAGCGAGCCAGCCTTTTAGGAGATTCTTGTCAGCGTGATACAGGGGCCATGTGCACTAGCTGGCACATGGTATTGAGCATAGACATGCAGCTGGCCTGAAGCCAGGAACAGTGCACAGCACTACTAAGCCAGGGCTGGAGTTACTGACACATACTTTGTCAGCTTTAAAATCTTTTCAATGGCGCAAAAACAGCTAAACGGGCTTCATTCCATCCAGCACCATTTTCACTTCTCATGTATTTCAATACACAGGAATTATTGGGCTGCTCCTGTTCAACCAGTGACCCACCCACCTGTGGCTTGGAAGAAAGGTATGCTTTTGACACTATTGATGGCCAGACCTAACACCATCATCCATTATGAGGGATGGGTGATGACTTGAACCCAATTCAAATAAGTATTTCTGACAGGTACAGCTGAATACAGGCTATTTACCTACAGAGAATAGTACATACAACACAATACAGAGCTATGATATGCTAAATAAAGCAAATATGCACATGGCAAAGTAAATATCTAAAAGGTCTTCATGAAAAATGTTCATTGTGTCATTGTATTTTCCTATTGTAGATCCAAACTAAACAATACTTACTGTGAGCTAATCGATGCATGGTGTGAAATGTGGGCGCAAGCTACCACACATGGTTTTACATTGTACATTGTAAAGAAAACCTCAATAAAGTTCTATGTAACTGACTAACTGTCATGGTGTGGACAGCCTTATTTAAACTGTGTAAGTAGAAATTGGTGTTGCGTTATAAGATCAGAGAGATGCTGCTTGAACACATGTATGACTGCAGCATTGAAGATTCTCTCACTGCATCTCTGCGGTTTGTGTAGTTGTACATTCTACAGCTTTATATCTCCTACAAAAACAGAGACGACTGCTAAGCATGAATAACAATGGCTGTCCTTCCCAAGTGTAAACAGCAGCAGCCATCAGGTCCTCCTGCCAGGACAGGCCTTGGAGTTTGGACTGTAAAGCAGACCACATGGTCACTGGGAGCCGGGCACCATCGTCCTCTCCAAGCCAAACAAATGCACTGTCACTTAATGCCTGCCAAGGTACAGCCACTTTACAGAGAGAGAGAGATTTGACCATACACATCCACGGTGCAGTGGTTGTTAAAAACTCACACGGGCACTGAGAGCTTTTCAAAGTCTCTACTAAATGGTCACAGTCAAAATGGAAACAGAATGATTGCCTCAATTACTGCATATAGAGAGAAATATAGAGAGTCTATTTAAAACACAGAAATACTTATGACCATAAATGGCTTCTCAGTGAGGATAAAGAAAACATATAGTTCCTGGACATGCTTGTTTGAGCGTTTCCAAAACAATAGCAAAGAACAACAGAGCAGTAACAGAACAACAGTCAATACTTCAAGATGGCATGAAGTCAAAGCTCCTTGGTAACTATACAGTTAATATGCAAACAAGCCCAGCAGATCTGTATGGGGGAGTGGCTTCCGTTAAGGACCGATGAGGGAGGGGAGTCGAAGGGGAAGGGGAGGGCAGTAGCAGAGCTGTTGAAAAGAAGGGGGAAAAAAACTATGTGTGTGTGTGTGTGCAGAGAGAAGAGGGGTGGCTGCAGAGGCACAGGTGTCCGTCTCTGAACACTCCATTACTTCCTCATCAAAGAGCCTGTATTAGCGCACCACTGCTCTCATTTCTTGCCTGTACCACCGTGAGAGTCTCAACTAACCCACCATTAGGGAAATGAGAGCTGAGAGCTCACAATGCGCTGACTGAAAATGACAAGATAGCTAGCACCCACTGGTGTTTCCCTCACACAGTGATGAAATCCATATCTAAATGGGATCAAATGCAACCCAGCATTAATTATTCGTTGTGCACCACCTGACAAAATGATGTATATCTGCTGCTATAGACAACTGGTCTGGTTATTATCAAGTTACACTTAAATAAATAAATACAGGGCTCTTGTGTGTGACCAATTTGGTCTCATATGCACCAAAAAATCTTCGCAATTTCTTCTTGAGTTGCTCTGGTGCACATAACATTTCCAGATTTTCCCATACATTGATCAATGTGTGGTGACAGAATCAACACTAACCATCACCAATTGACCACCCCCATGCGATGTATAAACACAGCATATTGTTTCGTTCATTCATCTCCCTACCACTTGCAGCGTAAACCCCCCTTATCATGCTTCACTGTCCTGTCCAATTAAGGCAAAAAAAAAAAAAAGTATCCCCTAACTTCCCCATAAATGAAAAGGTTAGAATCACCAGTGCAAGCACGCAAAAGCTAGTCTGGAGCATTAACAGTCCATTATCAGGGCCAAGAGTAACAACAACCATTAAGACCAGAAAGAACCTGATGGAACAACTTAAGGTGTTCATTTCAGTTGCAATCAGATATTATTTTCTTAATATTAAATGAACATAGCTGGGTACTCGAGGATGAATATTGCTTTTCAAGCAATGAAAAAAAGCAACAGCCCTTTCCACCTGGGTGGTGCTCACCACCATCTGATCTTGGCCACTAACGGGCAAACAGGGATTAGTTACCCCGCTACCATGCTCAAGAGAGCCTACTCAGCAGTTCCTCAGCTGCAAACCAAAACTAACCATGTCTGTTATATAGTCTTGACTTTAATAAATTTATAGCAATGAATGGAAAATCCAAATTAGGCATTCATGACTTTAACTTCAGTCTGAAGTTTGGTCCCAGAAACAGAGCCATCGAGCATCATTTGTGTGTAAGAGTAACAGACAAAAACTTGTTTGCCTTCATATTAATAATTAGGTCCCTAATCATGACTATCATGTTAGCTTATTCCAATTTACTATTTTATAATACAAGCGCACACACACACACTGTATTCTGCTGTATCAGGATTAGCCCTCCAGCAATCCCAAAGAAGTAAATATATTCTAGTCTGTTAAGTGAATTGGCCACAGATAAGACAACACTGCTAGTAGGCAAGTCATCACCAGAGAAAGCATGCTGTACTCACCAGCAGCTCTCCTCCAACAGGCTTTAGAGGGCTCCAGCGTAACCTTTTGCATTGGTGCACCTAACTTTTACATCTTGGTGCACCAAACTAACCGTTTGCATTGGTTGCACTGCTGCAACTAACTTGTATATCTAGGGGAAGCAGCACAACATTAAAGTGCACCCTCGTTTGCTCATCTGCCACCTTCTGTGCCACAATTTTAGGGTTGAATTTTTTAGTATTTTGGATTTTTGGATTTCAAACAAGAATAAGGAGGACATCTATTTTCATTAGAAGTACAAAGATAGCATGTGTATACACACACACATGAAATGGTGACATTGCTGGTTAGATCAACAGGGAAAACCCTGACTGTTTTGTCATAGTTATTTGGTTAATATAGGGCGACAAACAAAACACACAATAAACAAAATGAATGGCAAGGCAAACTTGCTAAATAAGCCTGCTGAAAATCCAAAACTACATACTGTGGTGTAGTGTGGGCTACCGTAATATACTGTAATATAAATACTGTACTGTACCATCGCACCACCCACCCCGGTCACATCTTACATTCATTAATCCAGTTTACATACAAGGATGACGGTACATCTGCTCATTACATAACAAACAAGGCGTGTGATAATGTTGATACTGTGCTGTGTCTGGGTTTACCAAAAAAGACGGAAAGAAAAATGCCATGAACATCATTCTTTGCGTTATCGTTCGATAGAGGATGCACATGCTGTGTGTAGAGATGGGGCAAACAAATCAGCTGTTAGTCTGTGTGTGCATTCATATATGGGGATGAATAAACAAAGGGATGTGTTGTTTTTAAATCATGTTGCGGGGGAACTTTTTATTTTTTTTAAATAATCTTTAAGAGTGTAGACAGATTCATAATAATTGTTGTACAAACAGCATGTTGGACTAATTCAACTCCTAACCTGACTTGGATTGAAATGAACACTAGGGGGTGACTGTGAGAGCAGTTTTGCCATTATCTTCTTCAAATGTGGGTTCCCAGTGAGTGAGTATTTAGTATTGTTTTCTGATATTTCAATGATGGGAAAATGCTTGATAGGAGCATGAACAGCTCATACATTTAACACGCAGTGATACTATTAATAACCAGCACCTGGGGCCTTTTGACTTTACATTCAAGTAAAACGCTGTAAAAAGTCTCTAGGGCCAACACCTTACTGAACAGGTTTCTCACATTGTCATTTGATAAAAACTTGCTTTCAAGCAGTGGTGTGTACATAAAAGGTCGTAGGCAGCGTCTCTACTGACGATCACTTGTCATTTATCATTTGTGCCCCTTTGTAGTGTTTCTGAAAACACTGAACTCAAGCAAATGAACTGTTTATTTAACATATTATCTCCTAGGTTGGATCAACACTCACTCAATTAGTGAATCTTTTGCTGTAGGACTTTCACTGAATGAAGACCACACAGAGAGCTGCAAATGCTTTGTGGGCTAATCTGTTTTGGTTACTTTGGCTTCACCTAGTGCTTATTTTCCCACTGACCCCTGGACCCTGAAGCTGTGAACCGAGTTTGAGAGATGTGCAGAATACAAAGTATATCCTTAGCCCATCTCTAAACCCATCAGGCGAATGACTGGGAAGTGCAGGCAAACATTTTGAAGGCACCTTTACTGCACCTTTAAGTGACAATTCAAAGGACAGCCACTCTGCATCATTTCAGATTATATTTTAAAAGATAGTAAAAGCAAGAGGGTATTCATCTTAAGACAAGCACAATTCAGAATTAACAGCCGACTGAGGATTTACACCTGCGGCACTGCACCCTTTCCTTCCAGACACATTTCAGCACTATGAAAGCAGGTCTTTTTCCGGTTCCATACAATATTCCCTCACTTGAACCTTTAGATGCAAAAATTTCAGCTTCAATATATGGAAGAAATGTAAGAGTCAAAATGAATCCTGAGTCAATATCAATTCAAATATCAATGTTTTTCAGTACTTCCAGCAAAAGTTGTGACTGTTGAAAATAAGCACAAGTAATTGGTACCTAATCTTAAATACAATTATAAGAGTCATATTGTGACAAACTGGAATTATCCTTCAAATTACAAACAAGGTCTGCATCCGTTTTTTTAGTTGCAACAGAAACATCTTTTTTTTCCCATATTGAAATGCACAAAGTTGTTAAGTTTGTCACAAACAAAATGATAAAGCCTCTTTTAGACTGTTTTTAACAGTGGTTGTCAGACACCTGGCTGTGATGTGAAGCTGAACTGTGCAAAACAGGTGAGCTGGATGATGCCATTCATTAAAAGGAACATCGGTGCAAACCAAGGAGTGAAGCTGAGAGATGGTCCCTTAGGATGTCAAAGGCAGAGAGGAATATACAGAGACAGGGAGGGAGAGAAAGAGGCTGAGGAAGGACTGGCTTCCGCAGAGAGCCCTTCACATTTCTGGATTTTGCATCAGCCCACCCCAAAACATACATTTTACACATGTACTCAATACCATTCTACTAGTGCCAATTTCACACCAATATTTCCTTGTATTGTTTAAGTGCTAAAATGTATAGTTGTGGGTATTGGCAGACTTCCTCATATAACCTCAGTTTCCATCTTCTTTCTTGATCACTCTGCTACACCAACAATAATACACAAAGGGTAGAGTGAAGTTATATCTCTATTTCATAGAACATGTTTCTGTTACATATACAACCCTTGTTGTAAGTTGGGTTTGTTGTTGGTAAAATAAAATGGAACAAATATTTATAATTTTTTACAAAATCAGTATGTTAATTTTAAAGTAGATGTCTGTCAAATTGTAAAGTAGTAGTAGATGTCTGTCAAATTGTACTCTTAACTACCTGTTAAGATCAATTACTATTTAAGACAATCAGTAAAATCTTTTGACAACTACTTCAAAGAGTGCAAAGCTGCGGCACACTGAGCTACAGACAAGTTTGCACATTAAAATTCCAAAATGCTGAATCATGGTAACAGCTTTGGATTTAAATAAGGTGCCGTTGGTGTGTGGTAACAACAATTACACATTGCACACCAAGCTACATTTTCTTCACCAAGTCAAGGACACTTGCACATTAAAAAAGCATACCAAGACAGGTAACAGGTTATGTTAACAGCTCTCTTTTACAACTTAAGATTGTGTAAAATTCAAGGCACAAGATACTTGAACAGCCTATAATGTAATGTATGAACTGAAATATACTGGCCAGGTACGCGTCTACATCTATGACCAACATTGTTTACTTGTTACTTTTTAGGAGTCCATATGATGGCACATAACACACAAACATCTTCTTATGAACAATAAATAAGTTAATTGTGCAACATAATCCGAGTTTGAAGAAAATCCTCATGACATTCAAGCACTTGCCTTACAACATTGAAGTCCACATAGCACCTAGCTAAAGACTTACAAATGTCAAACATGTTTGCTGAACTTACAATCAGTAACCAGCCAGCCAACCGTCGTCTGTAGACGGAATGGCCAACACTGAGTTTGTGTCAAACAGAGGTTAACAGCCATGTATTTACTGGAACAAACCAGAGTAATATAGTAAGCTTTATCAGTGCTTTACGGTTTCATTCAGACTCTAACCTCTAACCACAAGAAAACAACCAACGTGTCAGTTTTAAACACAAGGGCAAAAAGGTCATTAACTTTTCATGCCTTTTCTAATCGACTCTGCCTTATCCAACACAGAGGCTAATTCGGAAATTAAAATTAAATCCTCCAGCTAATGTCTTTTGCACACTGTGGTAGTCTGACCCTCAGTTTCAAAGGTTAACACGAGTTCAAGGAGGTTGCCTCGCGTCACAACAAAACGAAAGCTCACATAACAGACACACTCGCACACACAACCCCATCCACATTTGACTGCTGAGCCAACACTCACCCACTCATCACCCCTGAAAAAAGGCTAAAGGCTATTCAATCCCCCCAAGACGGAGGAAAGACAGAGAAGGGACGAAGGGAAAAGCAGAATAAAAGAACAGAATTTAAATTCAGACCTACTGTGCAGTTTGGCCTGGCAACGTTCCCACATGCTCCTAACGCAGTCAATCCAAGTACAACTCCCTCCTCCCTCTCCTCTCCATGGACCTCCCCCATCTCCTGCTCTACTGGGCCCTCCCCTTCGGTCCACAGCAAATACCGCCTGACTTCCTGTTTACCTCTGACCCTTAGTTATCCCTCCGCCCCTGGCCTTATCTGGCAGTCCTCCAAGGAAGACAGGCTGATGATGCCAGATGCTAACAAACAGAGAACACTTGACAGAGAGTAGGCAAAGGAAGGATGGGGGGGGGGGAGAGACAGAGAGAAAAAGAAAGTGTGCGAATGAGACAGCCTATGACCATGTGACAACTGAGGGAGCAGGTTTCACAGAGGCATGTGCTCACGCTCTCTTTCTCTGTCTGGGTGTGAGTGTGCATGCATGTGTGCGCCTGAGTGGAAGGGTGAGAGCTGGGTGATGCATGGTGTCAAGTTTCAGGGCTGATTATGGCACTGCCTGTCCAGTCTGGTTGGCTGGTTGGCTATGAGCTATAAAAACCTTACAGACATCAGGAAGCAGCAAAGATACATAGCGCACAAACGCAGAAACTGTGCTCACAAGTGCACATACTGCCAAAGGCGCTCACTGGTGACACAGCTAGAAAAGGGGTGAGAACCGATACCCAACGCAGGTAGCTAATCTAAACCAGCAATACAGACAGGCAGGGAGAAGGCACCCGGTCAGTGTCACTGCCAGAGGGCATGTTGTGGCTAGAGCAGCTCTGCCAGCAGTATCCATCAGCTGTCCCATTTAATTTCTGTCCCAGTTCTTTTCAGGAAGTGAGCCATTTGAATCCATATACTACATTCAGACACCTGGGTTAATTGAAATGCATGCCCAAGCAAGAAAGAGAATTACAATTGTTGTCTAGTGGTGTAATTATCTATTGTAAAAGGAGTATTTTAAAAGTTTGAGTTTGATAAGACTTCTCATGCGAAACACATTTATTCTATTTCTATGTGTCTTTATCTGCAGAATCTATATAATATATAAAAGGCTAACCGTGTCACAATAATGTAATACATAATGAAGGTATTTAAACTGTAGAAAAACAACAAAAATTGAAAGGTGATGGACCATGTCAGGATAACACGGTTGATGGCGCCTTTGGCCGATGGGTGGGACTAAAATCAGGGTGACAACATCCTCTTTCAATATGAGTACAGAGGAAAGGGCTGTTTTGAATGTTGCTGCTATTGCCCCCAAAATAAGACAAGTTTCATTTCTGCCTTTCAGGCATAGTTTGATTTGTTTTGAAATATGCTTCCTGTTTACACCAGCACGCACCTGTACCTGAATGATTACATGAGGTGCATTTTCAGCATATTATAGATGTGCATTACTTCCGATACAGAGCTTAAATGCTCATCTAGAGACACATTGTTTTCATGTGAAAATGCATTCTTGAAATGAAGATGGAGTAGTTATGTAGCCACAGAAAGACCCCAATTGAATAAAGAAACTTCTTGCTATGAGGCCACAGATCTAAACACAGCTCATGCTTCACCAAACCGGCACTGAAATTTTAGGACTACACTGCTGCAAAATTACATCCAGTATTCTTAAACAGCAGGGGTATGTTATTTACAAAACATATGCAATATTACGATATGGAATCTGTTTTTGAAAAATTTAATTTAGAAAATATTTATTCTACAGAAAACATGTGTTTTCGCATATCCACATCTCACAATAATTGTCTGCTACTTTAACATGTACAGACCTCAGAGACACCATTCTTGATTGCCTGACTCACTGCTGACTCACTTGGGTACACACAAGCATTGGTGGCGTGCAGCTCAAAAAGGTCTCACCAGCTTGAACTACTTCCTCAAAGAAAATCCCATAGACCTGATCCAGATATCTACATCTATGTTGTTCATTTGAAATTTAAATTCAAGCAGGACAAATTATTTTTTTCTCAACTTAACCTCAGAAAATATTAACCTGGGAGCGATATTCAATCTTGAACCACACGTGTTAGCCGCAGTTGACCATTACAGCCATTGGAAATCCTAATTAGCCACATTCGCTGCGGGGGAGTGAAGAGTGGGCAGCTATCTCATGATGCCTTGCCTGTTCAGCAAACACACTATCAGCAGGCTCTTCACACATCAGTGCACATGAATAGCACAGTCAGCCTGTAAGCATCAACACGGGGCTGGATGTTGACACAGACAGGGAGAGGCTTGTTCGAATAGCTGTGGTTCACAGCACAGTTGAATCAAGGACCTTTGCTGATGAGCAAATACCCGGTGTGGATGAACTCTGGCTCAGAGAGACCACCAGTTTTGATGTTCCTTATAGGCTGTAAGGTGATAGTAAAATATGTCTTTTACACACAAATTGTGTTTTGGCTTAGGGGAATGGGTTTGTTTTCAGAAAGGTTGCCACTACGCTGGGGCCACACTAGGGCTGTCACTTTTTATCTCAAACTCCCATCAATCTGTCAGTCCAGATCATTGACACTTCAGCATTAAAGTAGACATATTATACCCTCCAAGTTAACCTAGTTCCCTGGTGTCCTAATGAACATGCCTGTGACATGTCAAAATACCTTAAGGATGAAGCACCACAGCAGTTCAATCACCCTGCCAAAACAGCCACTCAACAGTTTTAAGTGCCTGTCTCTTTAAATGCAAATGACACACAGGAAACTATGTCAGCGTAACTGAGGCTCCGGCAGCTAACAGCAGTTAGCATTTGAAAAAGCGAACATTTGCCGGCACATTGCCATCATATATATGAAATGTATAAATGTATCCACTGGACACGTAAATCCTCTGAAGCTGGAAGTTTGTGTAGAACTCTGTGCTGCACTGTGCAGCCAAGAATAAAACACTTTGCGGACTTTTGCTCTTCCGGATACTATTGCCCTCGCCTGCACTCTCACGTTTTTTAGGGACAAAGCGTAGCTCCACGAGACCACAATTCCAGGAATTGTCATTCTGAAGTCACAATGAGCGTAGAAGTAAACATTGCATGTTTTATCTCCTGTAGTTGGCACATAACATTGAGGAGGAGCAGACCACCAAAGTGTGAAAAAGTCATCTTTTTCAAAAGATGACTTTTTTCACACTTTGCCTACTCATAGGGCCTCCAGAGTCCCAAATATAAGTAATAAAATTATTAAAACGTTGATTTTGCATAATATGTCTCCTTTAATGTAGCGCAGGTAGTAGTCAGGTGCCTGGGGTTATTTTATTTCCATCAGTTGATTTAATATTAAGTAATTATCATGTATTTTAACCAAACAGATTCATGAAGAACAAAATTAAGATATGATAATTGTGTAAACAGCTTCAAACTACTTAGATAAGTAAAATATTTTAACACCTGTTCATATTTTTTTACTGTGTGCACCCTGGGGCTTGGTGAATTAAAGGGCTACACAAACCCACCCTATTGACTGCGTCATATTTTCTTTCATTATATTGGAGGTGTTTGCATCAGGACCCTGCAATAGAAGTTCAAACTCAAAATATACAGCCTAGATGCACAACAGACCGTCTGAAGTAATAACTGCATGGTCCAGCACAGGGTGGAGGACAAACAAACTAAGACAATCACCACAGAGCATATTGATTTCTGAAAAAAGGTGGCAGCTCTAAGCCACACTGGATGGCTGCATCTCGTCATTTCTAGAGACTGGGACGGGTCAAACAGATGAGCCGCAGTTATGTTTGGGTTGCCAAAAAATATTATTTGAAAATGATGTATTTTGTCTCGTAGGCGAATTCCGATTTAATAAACAACTCAAGCATGAAATTAAATTGTGTTTTAGTTTTTTTTTCTTTTTAAATATATCTCTAGAGATGGATGATAAATTGATACAAAGCAACCTTTCCCAAACTTTGGATTTTGTGGTAGATTTGAAATGTTATGCATGCAGCCCACCAAAATTAAATTATAGATTTATTTAATACACAGCCAGAAAATTACATTTGAACTTTGAATATGATCTCTGCACTACTACTACTACATTGTTGTTAAATTGATTTTCCTGATTATTACTCCTGCATAATTTCACACACTCAAATATCTACAAGCTTGGAGTTTTGCCTACCATTAATTTGAAATGACACTTGTTTTATTTCAGTTCAGTGTCTGTTTATAACATGTTTCACTCCCTTCTCTTCCTGCTCCTCAACCTCTACTCTGTCTCTCAAGTGAGATCATAACATCACACAGCATGGTGGACTCTGATGAAGTTGTGGGATTTAACAGGTTTCTAACCAGTGGGAATGTGTTTAATCAGCATTCGCTCCTGGGTCAAATTGCTCTGCAATGAACATTTGTTTGTTTGCTTTAATTGGCCATAGCGTTGATTGCATCGGGAGAACGGAAAACCCAGGTGAACATGCTCATTTCTTCTTTGTCTGCTTCATTTTTGCCAGTGATAGGCCATTTCCAGCACAATGCTACAATGTTCATCTTCCAGCCATTAGCATAGCCTTTAGAATGAATGTTTCTTAGATATTAATTTATTTTATCAATCAAATCTAAGCTATTCTTTCAAATAGAAACCAAAGTAATATATGCTAAATAATAAACACTACAACATTATCAGCAAGATAATGTTATGGGAATGTGTTAATAAATTATGTTTAAGCAGCTTCACCTGGGTTTAAATATCCCAGGTATGTTACTGGGACATCCATTTGTTTTTAAATCCAGATGTCTGTCTGATGTCTGATTCAGTTGTCTGAATTATTATTATTATTTTATACTTTGCAGCAATACATATCAAACCAAAGCATTGAACTGTATTCGTTTACATGATTGTACATCACATGATTTCCTAATACTATGCAAACCTCCAGCAAATTCTGCAGTTGGTCTCTGAAAGTGTTAATGAGACTTTTCATTTACCTCTGGAAAGGAAATGTGGGTAAGATTTAAAAACCTGAAATTTAGATTCTCAACTTCAAAAAGAGCCAGTATATACTTCACAATTCAGACTCTGTTTTAAGGGTTAAAAACTCATGGATAGCCTGGAAACTTTATATAAACATAATAGATGTAATGCATCAAAACTAAGGCCATATCCGCATGAAAATGGAACTTAAATAATCTTTTTGTTTGTCGTCTTGAATCATTTCAAGAAATGTATCCATCCACACGACTTTTCAGCCCCAAGTTTTTTCCCAAAAAAAAAAAAAAAAAAAGACTAGTGACAATTCTAGCGACTTCCTTGCATAACCCCTAACTACTTTGCGAGACAGAAATAGCCAGTTCTGCCACACTAGTGAGTTTCATCCAGCTCTATTTACCGGGGGTGGAGAGTCGGTCTGGTTGTACACAGAGAAAGACAACGAGTGAGAGAAAGTCACAGACAAGTACGAGCTGTGGATGTGCAGTGCAGCTGATCATGTGCAGAACAGTCACCGATGACTATGAGATCATTGTTCTCCCAAAGTAGCATAATCGTTGTCTACATGAAAACGCAAGGGTGGCATTTTGAGATTTTCCCCAATCTGACCCATTTTCAAAAAAATACCGTTCCAGGGCACCCAAAACGCTGTTCCCATGTGGATGAAACACCAATATGATAAAAAAAAAAAAAACCTATGCAGATTTTCTTACACTAATTTTCACCCTAAGACATAGCAGTGTGGGTCTGACTGAGTAATTAGTAATAATGTAATAAAGTGTAAAGACAGGAAGAGATATAAAAGGATTTTAGGTACAACGCATTCAGCTATTGTGTCATCCGCGTATGTTATTGTCACTGCGCTCCGACCACATTTTCTGGCTGGTGGTATGTGCAATTGTTTTTATGCACACTCCACTGGAGCCTGTTGGGTCCCGACAGAACGAAAACGTTTGGGCTGTATTTGGATATGTTTCAAAACCAGGATCTGGTTTAGTCATTGTGGTGAAAATCCTCTCAGCTCCTATAGTTGGCCTGCGTCTGCATCTTGCTCTAATGATTGCCGCAGTTCTGTCCACATTTCCCATACGCAATCAAATACACTACCTTATCAGGATTACTCCTGATTGAAAGAGAGGTGAATTTTCACCACAAAAAAAAGGTCCACTTTGACAGTTGTTGGCAGTTTTCATACACCACATACACAACTGCACAACTGGTAAATATTTATGCCTATATCTAATGTTTTCAGGCTCCCATTGAGGAAGATAAATGTCTGAAATGAGTGTCCTTTGCTGTGTTGAGACTCTTATCAATAATGGGCCATTAAAAAGCAAGTGCTCTCATGTGTATTTCTCTAGTTTGAGGCAACCTGTAGAACATATGAGGTAAGTAAAAGCATGGCTTAATCCAACCCAAATAATTTATAAAATGAACTAGAATTCATGTTGCTTTTTGAAGCGGCCACGATGAGATGCCTACTGAATTGGCTGGTCATGTGTCACTTGTGAGCCAGGAGGGTGCTATGTTACTAGAAAACGAAGGTCCAGGAACCGCCTGAAGCCTGTTACAGCCAGCTAATGGATCTGCACAACCTCCCCCTCCACTTCTTTTCTCCCTCTCACTGCTCTTCCTCTCTGTCTCTTTCTCTCTTTTTTCTCTTTCCTAAGCGCTCTCTTTTCCATGAACTATGGCTCCATCTCCCCAACCCCCTCCCTCAAGTGCTAACCACTCTCCTTCACCATGCTCTTTTCCTCCCTCCTGCTCTCTCACACGTGCACACATACACAGAGAGTCTGTGGCAGCTACCACAACAGCGAGCAACCTCCCCCACACTCCAGCGAGGCAGTGTGCAAGTGCCTCTGGCTTGCCCTGACCCACATCTTGATATAGCCCTAAGTATGCTTACAGCTAAGCCCTGAAGACACTCCTGCCACTCTTAGCCTAATCAGGCCTGACCTGCTGTCGGCGAACCAAACAGGCCAAGCTGGACAGACCATTATCATTTTCAGAGAGTTTTCAGATGGCCCTAGGTACCGCCTCTTCACCTTCCCCCACTCCACCACTGATTGCAGGTTTCCAACTAAACAAGCACATGTTCTATCTGGAATAGTTAAACATTACTTGAATGACTGGATTCTGTGACATGATATGCTCAGAAAACATGTTCTTAATGTCAGCAAAAATGTTCTCCATTAGAGCAGCAAACATACTTTTTTAACATAAATTTTCATAAAAATGTTAATTTATTAACCTATATTATACCTTCTCAGTGACCTAAACTGAGAACAAACTGGGGGGATAAAGCAGAAAATACTACATTTATGGAGTACTCTACTACAATATGGCCAAGATATCCAGATATGTGCACTGCTTAATAGTTTGTGGAGACCAAACTTACCTTCTCTTCCTTGTATTCAACAGGTGGATGTTTCCTCTGCTCGTGGCCCATCTCCACACTGGAATTGGCCCAGGAACCATTGGATTCATCCTCTTGGCTAAGAGCTGCCTGTAGCTGGGGCAGTAGGTCAGGCAGGAGGTCAGGAGGTTCTAGTCCCTCCAAGTCTCCATCCTGAGCCTCTGATGTCAGAAGACTATCTCCCAAAGCTAGGTATCCATTAGTGTTGTTGACCCCACAGCTCTGAGGCCGCTCAGAGGACAACTGGCTCGTCATGTTGGGGTAGCAGCTCATAGATTTACCAAACATCTCAGCTGACCCACCGTTTCCCTGGGTTTCTCCAGAACAACGTAAGGCCCGGAAAGGACATTCTTCTGCCTGGCTAACTGGGATCCGAGTGTGCTGCCGATGGACAACTCCAGTGGATGGAAACTGACATACAGAGACACCAGGCACTGTGGAAGTGAGGTGCATAGTGGTGGTGGGCGTGGGCTTGGACTGTGTAGTTGATAACAAAGACTGCTGATCCAGCCTGGGTATTTCGGGCTCTCCGGGGTAAGTAGGGTACTGAGCTGGTTGATAAGGAGTGGCAGAACTGACAGAGCACATTGGCAGGGAGTGAACCAGAGATGATGCATGCATGGGGAGGGGCAGGTTAGGGTCTTCCAGCCCTGATCCAGAGAAGGCTTGGCCACCAGCGGTCAAGTGGTAGTTACCATGCTGCTGTTGTTGCTGTAAACAAATCCCACTGATAGAAGAGCTCTGACTATCTATATAGGACTTGCTCGGAAGAGCTCTTGATTGTAACCTTGGCCCTACAGTTACTTGGTGCTGAACCCGCTGTTGACTATGATGAATTTCCTGTTGGCCCCGAGACTGACTTCCCTGATGAAAGCTGAAACTTTGATGCTGCTGTTGCTGCAGGGACATCGTCTGTGTGTTATGATGTTGGGGCTGGCACTGCAACAGCTGTTGCTGATGACTTTGCAGTTGTTGCAGCTGCTGCCGCATTCTGTGTTGCTGCTCCTGCTGTTGATGACAGGCATGGTGTTGTTCCTGCCGTATATGTTGTTGTCTGACATTAGGTGGCTGGTTGTGCAGTTGCTGCTGCTGCTGCCGGTGACGAAGCTGTTGTTGGTGATGTTGCTGCTGATGAGCTATGGGGTGGTATACATTCCCATTCTGGTCATGGTTGCCCCACATTGGACTGGTACTGTTGCAGAAGAGCCCATTGGGTGGAGGTGCTTGACTCACGGGCGCAGCTCTGTGGTACTGGCTATGTTGCTCTGGCATTATGCTGCCACCTGTGACCCCATGACCAGAAAATGCCTGCACTGTAAGATTATGTGCCTTAATGCCAGAGTAGTGACCCATCTGGTGACTGTAAGTGGGCATGACTGGTTGTGTAGAAACTGTTGGCATTATGCCTTGATGCTTCCCTGGGCCCAGAGACTCAACTTGGAGTGGCTCAAAGTCAGCACTGAGGTTTAGCTCATCCACAAGTGATGGTGCTGTGGGAAAATGATCCTCATCCAACCCTTCTAAACCTCCAACAAAGAGGCTGGGATCGTCAAAGAAATCCATGGTTTAAGGCTTTGGGGGGTGAGCTGAACCTATGGAAAACCACTGGATCAAAGCTGGTCCCAATGACCTTTCCTTTCTACAGCATGTCCATTATATTGTTTCCCTGTCCAAAAACAAGAAACAAAAATGTTAAAATACAATGTAAACATGAAAAGAAAACTACATATATTGTCCTTATGACATACTTTACTCATGGCTTAGTAAAATGGCATTAATACCCATCCCATCATCAAAAAGGCAGGTAATGATTAGGTCAGAAGGAAATGTGGCTTTGTCAATTACCTATCAGCACTGCCTTTCATGTGTGTAGCACAGCAGCTGGTGCAACCAACAGCAGGTGCCTCTTCCTGTACCCCTCCCCTTTAACACACACATGCACAACTCAAACCCTCCACCCCCACAACCAGTGAAGCTGCTAGCCCTGCTGCTGCAGAATTTGTGGGAGGTGCAGACAGCTGATAGAATTTCAACAGCTAGGGCCAGAGGCAGACAAGCCCTTTGAGCGCGAGAGAGTGTGTGTGTGTGTGTGTGTGTGTGTGTGTGTGTGTGTGTGTGTGTGTGTGTGTGTGTGTGTGTGTGTGTGTGTGTGTGTGTGTGTGTGTGTGTGTGTGTGTGTGTGTGTGTGTGTATACGCGCATGTGCGTGTTCTGCAACCACAGACCAGCGGAAGATGACAGGAGCTAACCGAGGTCAGTCATTATATGCTGACTGGCTCTGCACGCAGTCACACAAAAGCACAAATAGGCAGTGCCATGTCTTCAGTATCTTCAACATGTAGAAACCTCATCCATATTCAGTATACATTTCAACTGACTTGTAGGCTGGTGCAAGGTTTAACAAACATACAGCACTATACAGGGGCCTCATACTTACAGATCTAAGGGTAAGAAAATGTTTTATCACTGTTATTCGTGCTGTCATGACAATGCAAAACTGTGCTGAAATTGTTTAAAATGAATAGTGAGACACAAATGTTTGTCTTTTTAATCATTCCCACAGACATGCACTCGTTTAATTTCTCCCACAGATGTAATAAATTCACAAGCACCTTATCCAATTTACTAACTTCATGTTGTACCATAATCCTGACCCTGACAAAAGGTAAGGGCATATCCACATCATACATGAATACGAAGACATTCTACAGTTTAAAAGACCATAGAAAGTCGGTTGATTTTAAATGAACAAAATATATTGGTTGGATGACTTGACAAAATGTGCTTTCATTTTCAATTGGCAAATATGGCTTGCTGACACACAGAAGCACAATGTGCAGTTTTAACATGAATTAAAAAAAAACAAAAAACATTGAAGCCTCACTTATCATTGACAAACAAACAAACAAACCATGACATTTTTAGGCTCAACACCATGCACTGACCTAAATAAAATAGCTTGCCATAAATTCAGAGTTGCTTCCCCTTTAGCAGTAATGTTATTTCTGCAGATGAGTTTACTATCATTAATCAGCACATTTGTAAAAGCTGAAGATCCAGTGGAGCCTCCAGAATTTTTTTCAAAGGGTGGCCAGATGAAAACCTTAGGGTGGCACACCAAAACCAAAAGCCATAATTTAAATTATTCAATTAGAATTTGATACCCGGCTCCAAATCGCTGTCCGTCACTGAAGCTTGGGAAACAGCTGAGCTACAATAACTCCTAATGCTAACCGTAAAAAACAAGACAATTCTTATTTGTTTAGTTTTAATGTTACTGATGTGATTGGTTAGAAAGGTTTGTGATGTGTTCAATGACACTGCAAAATGTACATGACATTGTACATTTGAACTGCAGAAAATGCTCACACCTTCATTTCATTTGGTTTACTTTCACACTGCACTTTTGTAAGCAGACCATACCGCATGGACAACTTCACGCAGATATATACAGCTGCTCATCCAAAATCAGCACAAGAAGCTGTCCAGTAGGAGCAGCAGCGAGGCAGCGAGCCATCCAGCATGTTGCTCTTTACATGAGACAAATGCAGCAGTACGGAAAAGACAGCGGAGAGTGAGAGAGTACGAAATGCTGACGCCTCAATGACTCCCTCTCTTTGGTTCACTGGACAGTCCGTTTGCCTTTCCCACTTTAAGCTGTAGGAAAGGCACTGTTAACTTGTTTGGTCCACACCGGAGTTCAGAGGAGCGTTCATACCTGCCCAAACAAACTGGCCTAACCAAAGAAACAAACTCTGGCCCATTTAAAGTGGAAAATTTGCCATGAACTTTATGCATGAATACACACAACTGAAGCTCTCTTTTGCTTGTCTCAGAGATTAAAAGGAGGATAAGTCACCCATCCACACCGTACAACAGGAACTGATTTGATAAATAAACCTGCAATCAGATTGAGAAAATAAATCAGGTATGATTGGCGAGGGCGTTGTTACAGCCTGCAACTGGTGGCACAATTGCATGTTTCTGCCGTGTTTTCACTAATGCAAAACAAACCTATGGCCAACTTAAAATGCAGTGCATAACTTTTTAAACAAAAACATGCGTCGGTTACATTCTTGTCTAATTAATTCACACAAGGCTGATAAAGCCCATCAGCGCCACACACTCTGTATTTCTCAGGGCTGCAGTGTTCAGATCTTGTGTCACCTGGTGACATTCCCGCACTGCACACAGGGAACGGTTTCGTTATATGTCAAACCAGACGGAAGCAAGAGCAACATTGCGCTAGTAATGCGAGACAGCTGCAAACTGTTAGACCAGAAGATGACTGAAACCACAAAGATGCCACCATAGGCATCCCGCTTCCGCACAGTCAGTGTATACTCACACAAATGTTCCCCAAGTCAGGTCTGACAGTTTTGCTCGACAGAGCCTGATATCAGATGATGGATGCAGCATACAAATATCAGATTTCTGTTCACACATCCAAACACAGGCAGAACAACAACGAAATGCACTAAAGGTTATGCACTGCAGCTTTAAATAGCTATGTACAGTGTTTAACAAAGAGCAGTTATTAAATGCATATAAAAACAAATGGATTTTTTTTTTTTTTTTAAATGGAGCTTTACTAGGCCATACAAAACTAAAGTAAATTCACCAAAAATAACAGTTTCACTTAAGGTTCCAATGTTATCACTAATCTTTGAGAGGTTGGGGGCGATGAGCCAGAAGTGAGGTGCACTTTGGATCAGTTGTCAGTCAAGCACAGGGTGAACATATCATTCACCCACACACACTCAAACATTTGGAAAATTCTGTGTTTGGACTGTGAACCAAACCAAAGTACCTGGAGAAACCCCACATGCTCATAAACACCAAATGTTCTAAATATTCCCTAGTCATAGCTGTGACACAGAAGCCCCGTGTCCCTGATGCATTAACATAAACAAGGATGCATCAAACACATTGTCCACGCTCCCCATGGACGCACCTCAGGTTTCCATGACAACAATACATTGTGCAGATTTTGATTTAAAAACGCAAAAGTATCGTTCCAACCCAAGAGGAAAGTCCAAAGACTTGACAGTGTAAAGAAAACAGCCTGCTCCAGCTGGACTGACAACAGCATATCGGCAATAGCATGCGAAAACTTGAGTGCGACATGTTTGAAAAGAAACGTGATCATATCGCCATGTGCCTGGAATCAATGAGCCTGTTAGCCAAGCCACTGCTAACCTGTAAACACCCACATGTGGTCCAAAAGCACACACACAGTCCTCAGCCTGAATTCCAGCTGTTTCTTCCACTAACATGAAACAAGAGAACCATGAAGGCAAGCACAACTCAGGACCTTTTTGAACCTCCATTATGACTGACACAATGTTTGATTCAGCTTCATCTATGTGTTAGATATAACTCCAAAGGTATAGAATGGATTTAGATGATCACTTTATAATTGTTGGTCGAAGAAAAAAAATGATATACTTTTAAGTGTGTGTGTGTGTGTTTGTCAACAATGCTGTATACACACAATTATTTGGCAGCCCAAATTGACAAACCAGCCAGAGTGTGCATTTCTTGCTTTAAAGCAGAAGTTTATCGACAGCCTATGGCCTGGAGGAAAGGAACTGGAGGGTCGCAGTTAAAGTTCCAGGTCAGGTCAAGGGCTGCGTGCCCCTGAGCAATCCTCATTGCACACCAGACGCAAAAAACAAGCTGGTTTGTGTTCACTACTGGATGGGTTAAACGCACAGATCAAATAAACCATCACTAATTGGCGTGTTTGCGAAAATAACTCAATTCTACAGTAAGAAAAGAACAATGCAAAAAAACTATGGATGTGTAAAGGCCACCATGGTTCCCTTGACACACCTGGGCAGAGCGAGAAGTGAACAGGTGTCAGCTAGCATCTCACAATTATGTCACCAATTCTCTCTCTCACACACACACACACACACACACACACACACACACACACACACAGGACCTTTATATCAATTATTTTCATATCATGAAATAAAGTTCCCACCGTGTACAGTGCTGCTAATGTTCCACATGTTTCTCCAAAAGACGGAAACACCGTGAATGAAGTCAATAACCCCCCCAATCTTCACCCAGCAGTGGCATCATCAACCCCTGGGTAATCTATGAGTGATGAGTCAACCATGTGTAACGCCACTTAGAGCAGAACTGCTCAAAGTGGGAACAAAAATCACGTACACACGTGGGATATTACATTTTTTTTTTTTAAACCTTGTTGGGGGTGTTTCACGTGGGCTTCCAGTCAACCACTTCTCCATACCCCCCACACACACACTTAAAAGAAGCCACAGGATTCAAAAGGTGTCGTGACGCATCCTCTGTGAAGACGAGGAGGAGGAGGAGGAAGAGGAAGAGGAGGCCAGAGATGGATGGAGAGGTCGAGAGAGAGAGTGTGTGTTCTTTATAATAAAAAGGTTACTTGAATTATTTTTCCGAGTTTACTTTTCGTTCGCATTGCCCGTGAAGCGGCTGAAGTGTTGGCGGCGCCGTCCTCACACAGAAGCAGGCAGTTGACCGAGCCCTGGTCGCTGTCAGTTCAGGACCACCATGGAGGACCACGGAGGACCACGGAGGAGTCACTTTAGAGCCACGCACGTCCTCCTCCGTGTGGCCAAAACTGCGAGAAAGTACAAGTGGCTCCTGCTGCCGCGTGCGGTAAATTGTTTAAAACTAATTCCGATAAGTTTGTCAGCTTAGGTTTTATTTCTTCGGGGGGGAAATTCGCACTCAAACAGGCGGTGTGTCATCAGACAGCTGAGGCGAGCCTCACTCACTCACTCACTCACTGACTGACTGATATTTGACAGCTCCCGACTAGATGGAACTCAAGCCTCCCCCGGAGAGAAATAACCCTCACAAAGCACAAAAAGACGCGTAATTTCTTACCTGAACTGGAACTTAAACTCGCACCCCCCGGGCGTCAGTGGCGAAACAGTGTTGTCGGTGAAGTTGTGGCTGTGTTGTCACTTGTACTCCTGCTGGCGACCACGGCACAGCGGCTCTACCGCTGCTGCTGCTGCTGCTGACGTGACCGTGATAACGCTGTTATTTGCATACAAGTGACGACCTCTGTGATTGGACCAGCGACACTTTGGCCACGGTGTCACCAATCAGTGTGAAACTATAAAACACCCGGTGTCCAGCACGGCGAGAGCACTTTTTTATACGGGGTCTCCCCGTGAGCGCCAGGGAGCCGGCGACTGAGTCGTGGGTTTATTTGAAAAGTCACAGTTGTTGACAGAGTGCATAAGATGGCCGCGTCCAGGCCAGAGCCAATCACGAGAGGTTTTACTTCTGCACATGGAGCGAAGTCAGCGCTCGACGCAAAACATGACAGCGGTGTAAAGTGGGTTCATGGCGCCCTCTTGTGGCTGAGAGGAAGGAGGAGAAGAAAAAAAAAATAGACGTTGTAGAATAGGGTTTAAAATGTTTTTCAATACTTTCAAATGTTTTTCACATTAAGGTGTTTACAGTGAAATTGGAAATTGCTGCGTATTTCTAAATTACTATTACGTTAAATAATTAGTCCAAAATATCTATTTTGTTGTGCTCAATATTTTTCTAGAGATGCATAAAGGGAGGGAGCTGAGAATAAGAGATATGATCTGCCATTAAAAAAATTATAATAATTACCTTATAATATTGCGACTTCTGCATTTGACTGTTTTCATAGACTAAAATTCAAATCTCCTGTGGCGTACATGTAATAATAAAATATTACATCCAATTTCTCCTTTGCAAACCCTTCGATGTGTGTTCCGACACTCAAATGTTTTACGAATACTATCAATCAACTTAATAGAAAACAATCCAGTAACTAGGTGACAACTGTGTAGGACAGGGGTGTCAAACTCATTTTCACTGAGGGCCACATCAGTATAATGGTTACCCTCAAAGGGCCAGATGTAACTGTCATACAGAATAAATGTAACTAAATGTAACCAAATATAATGTAAAATAAAGTTAACTACTCCGTAACATATTGCTAAATAACTTTCTGTATTTATTACTTATTCAATTTCACTCGTCACATGATGCATATACAACAATTGCATTGTGGGAAATGTGGTTTGTGGTCAACACACGCCTTAAAGCAGCATCGACCTATTTTAACACCAATTAACCGCCAATTGGACCAATTAATCACTCGTAGGCCACTTAAATTACGTGGCGGGCCACATCTGGCCCCCGGGCCTTGAGTTTGACACGTGGTGTAGGATAACGTGAACATCACAGATGACCATCTGTATTTAAATCTAGAAGGAATTACATTTCCTCACCACCTCCCTACACTGACACTATATTTATACATCACTTATCATTACATCATTATGTATAGACTGGATAATCAAAGCGTATATGATCTACTCTTTTCCATTATCAACCATGTCGTTTCAGATATTATCTAAAAATAGTTTTAAAAAACAAAACATAGAACACATGACTTAATATACTTTTATTGACTTTAGAGGAAAAAAATGATTTAAATCTCACCTATGTAGTGGAGCATGAACAGCTCCATAAACACACTGAAAGTCATGTTTGTAGACATGGAAAGAAAGGAAAAACGTCAGCATGTGAGGTACACTGGGATTCTGTTGCAGCCTCACCTCTCACTATAGCTATAAATAAACCTTTAATATCATCAAGTCATGTCTGCTCTGTTTACACAATGATTTGTAAGTGGAGGTCCTACACATTTTAGAATTCCAATATCTTATGTGTTTTTAAAAGTTTAAAGTAACAACTTAAAAAAGCACCTGGTATTACAATCAATTAATCCAGGACCTGTCACAGGTGAAGACATCACACAAAACAACTTTGCATTGTTGGATTAAACTCCATGTTGTGCTGCACAGAAAGTAGATCATCATTTTAAGAACAGATAATCATGGGTGCTTGATGGGGAAAGTCAAACAAAGACATTTACTTTAAAAAACAAACAAAAACAAAAAAAGACTAAATGCAGACATCTCTCCAAGTCAAACCTTAGCACAGCATCCAATATTTACACATCAGACCTTTAATAACCAATGGTGCATAAAACATTAAAAATTATTTAAAAATCAGACAAAATACTTGCTCACTTAGCTTCTCATTTAAAACAGCACTTGCCTGCTCTGCTTTATATTTATATATATATATTAGAAACTGTAAGACAACAGAAGACAGGATTTAAGAATTTAAAGAAATCATTATCCAGTAAAATTAAAATATGAAACTCATCATCTCAACCTAATCGTGTTTTGGGCAGAGTGTTGTAATTAGGATGATTCATTCACACAGCTGTGACCAAGTCTGACAAATAAACAGTCGTGAGCCAGTTTCAACAAGTGGTACATGATCATGTTGTCCATTCATACCGTATGACAGCACATTTACTTGGCTCACTCTTCAGCTCCTTTTGGGACAGTATGTTATCATCCAGCCCAACATGTGCTTGGATCCAAAAAGAAAACTAGATGAGAAAGCTCTTCGATTGCATCATGAGCTAAATAATGTCGCAGAGGCATCCATTTGTCATTGTCAATTTACACAAGATACAGACGTAGTTTCTTTATTCTAAAGCGGTTTGTTGCCTACAAAAGCTTGTAAAGCCTAACAATTACATGGAAATTCAATGTAAAGCCACCCCAACAGTTTCAAGGATCCAGCTCACATACGAAGGAGAGGCAAGAGAGGTGCACGGCCTCTCGTGGTTATGCTTCCCTCTAGTGGCTGCTGCCGCACAGTGCAGGCTCAGCTCTGGGGAGGATTCTCGTCTTTGCTGAAAGGCTGCGTCGTTCCAGGCTTCACCCAAGACAGTCCTGACACATGCGTTCCCTTGTGGTGATCCTCAGGCCGTCTCTAGGGCAACAAGACAAATTAGCACTTGCATAACGGGAACAGCTCAACAACAAGCTGCTTGTAACTCAAACAAACCCTTTGGGTTTTGTCTGTGGAGATCGCACTCAATTGCACTCAAATTACTAACACTATGCACAACGGCCATATTTTTGTAAAACGTACCTTGTATGTGAACATGTGCTCTTTTGCTTCCTCATGAACAGCTGGGTTCCATGGAGAAAAACTATGCAATAGATGAGAGACACAATAACAGATCAAAATTTTAACCACCGTTTGTCCTCAGCACAGGTATAAACTGTTCAGAGGGTGTTACTATGGCGTTTATGAATGTGGATTTTTTTTTTAATATGAACTATTGACCAACCTTATTGCATAGGCATCATCGATCTTGGGCTGGTCAAAAAGATGACTGTTGCATAGTTTGACACTGTCCACCACTTTGCTTTTGAACAGCTGTACATCCTTCTCATATCTGAAACAAAAATGTACAATTTAGCAAACCAAATATGACCAAATACATTTAAGATTTTTCATCTCTGTAGATTGTCGTTTTATATTAGGTGCGGCATTGAGCCGCCTCTGCTAATAATAAGGCCAAAGTAAAATAAAAAAGTTGTTCAATTGTAAATAACTGACATCCGCAACCCTTCCCCTCTTGAAATCCAGACTCAACACCCACCTCGAAAAGTCACAGACGGATTTGGAATTGTCCAAAATGGGACCAGGAACAAGTGAATCAATTTTGGGCGTTATCCGTACACGCTGTACAGTGGCAGGGTGTATTTTGTAAGCACTGAGCTACCCTCGCTGAGGTCTGTGCTCTCCGAGTGCTTTTCTAGTTTTTTTATTGTTTGTTTAGTAAAGTGTCCTTGAGTGTTGTAAAGGTGCTTATAAATTAATTATTCTTCTACTACTACTACTACTACTACTACTACTACTACTACTACTACTACTACTACTGAAAAACAACTTCCATTACTTAAACATTGGCAACCTCTATTTTTTTTTTTTTTAAATATCGATTCTGTTCAAGCTCATAGAAATGTCACAACTCTAGAGGAGAACACACTTTTACGAACCAAAAACAGATATTAACTTTTCTAGATTTACATTTTGCATCTTTTTGTATCATTGTCCAATAAAATGCATCTGTCTATTTTTAAGGCTAGAACCAATTTAATGGTCTGTACAAGCAACAGCTTTCCCGAACTTGTCAAAACAAGTTTGTGTTCAGTGTGATAATTCCAAGTTATTAATTGTGCAAAAAAATCAAAACATTATTTGACAAAATTACAGAAACAAGAGGGTAAAATACTTTTGTCATTAAACGACCCATCTCTTTAGCACAAGGATAGCAAAAAAAGGGACGACTTACAGCACAGCAGCCTCTGGGTTGAGAGGTTCTGTGGTATTGATCTTGTAGAAAATTGTACGTGCATACATCAGGACTTGCCATATGTGGTTATGATTTCGTCTAAAAAAACAAAAAAAGCATAGGGGTTGGGAACATTATTACAGTTATTAAATACCTTTTATGAAAATAAGTGTTTCTTGAGCCCCAAAAAAAAAAAATAAGCTAAAAAAAATGTCTTTGTTTATTTCTGACAACAGCCTCTACGTTCTCTTTTGTCCAGACAATACCATAGTATCAAATGTACAGCTGAGAAAACCGTCCAAGGGAAGCACAAACTTGCTCAGGTTGCACAAAGTACATAATTAAGCTTTTACTTTTGTGTTTATTTTCCTCTACATCATTCCCGATTTCACAGAAAAGCAGAGATCGTACCTCCATTTGGTGAAAGCTCTTCTGACATCAAGCTCTCCAGTCACAGGGTCAACAAGAGGGTGGAAGACTGGGATGTCGAATACCAATTTCTGAAATTTAAAAAGGTAAATATCCATTAGCACAGTTCAAATCAAACTTCTGGATTGCTCTACTCTGACCACAACAATTTCAGCATGTGATTAATGCATGTTATTTCCCAAAACCTTTGCATACACATTTAGTTTTTAAACTTTATGGAGCTTATGACACTAAAGAACCTTGACCATAATCAGAGAACTGGCATTACTGGATGAACACAAAATATTTTGTCTTTGACTAAATATATTCAGCTGAAAAATCATATTTTCTAAATTACAGGACTTACCGGACACTCTCCATCTGGATAGTTATCTGGAATATACACAGTGAATTTGAAGACTCCATCCTGGTACAGGCCATGTCTCATGAATATGACCCCGAACCACACTAAATACAGGGGCACAAACACAAAGTTGGAATCCCCATCAGCTGGATCTACAGAAAAATTGGCCTTTGGACTAAAATGTTGTGGCATATTATGACCATACAAACTGTGTGATCTAAAAAGAGTGGGTCCTTACTTAGTGCCGACTTGTACGATGGTTGAACATAAATTCCAGGGAGTTTCTGCTTGATTACAAGGGTGCTGCAGGTCAGATGGAAATTAGTTAAATTCAATCAGAAGGAAAGTAACATGTATGCAGCATAACCTTAGGTCACTTTAAACGTAAACGATGCAAGGCAAGGAAAGTTTATTTGTATAGCACATTTCAACAACAAGTTAATTCAAAGTGCTTTACATAAAACTTTGAGCATTGCAAGATAACACAAATAACTATCCCTATTAGTTTTACAAGTAAATGCAACCACATATTATTTTAAATGCAACTAGTATGAAGATACAGCAAAGTCATGAAATGAAAACAAACTGATTAACTTTTTTTATACTTATTTTGGTAGTACTTACAACTCAGCCAGGAGAGAGTACTCCAGGTAAAAAGGACCATATGAGGCATGTGTGCCATTGGCCGACTGGGCTGGAGTCACCAGTGATGTAGGCTTGGTGATAGGGGTGGCATTCTTTGGAATGGGAGGAAGCTGCTTTTTGCCAAAGGGCAGCCGGGCAGGGCTTGCTCTCTGCTCGCTGTGCCCACTTTGTTCCTCACCTTCAGGTCTCTGCTGTTTTGTATGAGGGGGAAAAATAGGAATTTCAACACATCATAAGTTTAAAAAGCAGATGTTAGATAAGGCAAACATTTATAAGACATTATGCACACTTCAGAGTAGAGTAATTGTCCCAGGGTAGTGATAATGTGCTGCTGGAACATCACAAGTTACACTGCTCCACAAGAAGTGCTGTCTAGACAACAGTATGTGCTCTCAAAAATGGCCATCGGCACATATGCTGCTGTGAATAAGAGCATCTGTAGTACAGTATCAGTGTACACAGAGTAGCATGATGCTGGGAATGCCTCCCAAAGCCACAACAAATGCTTCTTGTGATGACTCCAAGTATGCCAGTTAATGCTTCACTGAAGACAGACTGGACTACAAAGCCATTGTGGAATGCTCCTCTGACTAAGCATGGAAACACTAAACTCACACCCACGCCCCATGTACATTGTTTGCCTCATCCCTGCCACACCAGGTTTGCACCAGTATGTTGAAATGTACCTTGCCCCTCCCCTTATTTGTCAGAAAGTTCTAGTTTACCATGCTGTACTAAATAAGTAACATGTACAGGTTATCCGATCAAAGTTCACAGGCATAAATTACCAGGATTAATATTCACTGTTACTTGAGCAATCATTGGCACATTTCCCATTTGAAAAATCCTAACCATATTCCAGTAATCCATTTTAAAGGACAGTAAAAATACAATCATCAAAAAAACAAAAAGGCACAACCTCAACGCTCCGCTAACATAATAGTGAAGTTTCATTGTCATGTATGCATCTTGTGATCAGCACTGTAAAGAATGCACATCTCCCACATGCATTTGAAAAAACTTTATGCCACTGATGACTATGTTTATCATCAAATCTGATATCATACGCTTTCCCAGACACCGTTTAATGGCTGCTGACTAATCGTTTAGTGTTGCCAACACACTATTCCATGTTTCCAGCTGTACCTTACGACTTGCGTTGGCTGACATGCTCCAGAAGGGGTTTAAGTTCATCACTCATACAGAGGTTCAGAATGATGTTCCTCTCTTTATGAAGGTCTCATGACACGTACAGTCCAGGCCATTCGCTGCTGTGGTAGAAAATAAACACATTACACATGTGAGTGCGCACACTAAAGCTGGCAAAGCAAAACGGATTGGAGCAGGAAATCAGTATTTATGACAGAAGAACAAAAATGAAAGGAATCCAGATAGCCTCAGACACGCCTAACAAACATAGTCAGGTTTCACATCAGGTTGGAAATACAGATCACTACTTTTCAAGAGAGTCATGCCAAGTTTTGTGCCAATATCCACGAGACTCTTTAATGGTTGATACACATACTATACATTTTAAAATATTACTCCTCAGGACTTTTTCCTTTATATGCGCATTTTTTTGTATGTTTGTTGATGCAATGCTGAAGACTCACTAAAGATTGTCGTTTGTCATACATTGACAAGATGCGTGCAAAGCACTCACTTGATAACTTAAAGTCAAAGACTTCTTGGACTTTGATAGTTGTTGATTATTAGCAAAATCAGATTCCCACACTCTGACCTAGATATTGAACTTACAACTTGGTAAGGAGATAAATTAAAATAACTGGTTTCACAAGTGGAATGGAATACACTGCAGTTGTGTTTAAATAATCCAAAATGTAATTATAGCGTTTCCATTAAAATAACTTGTTGTCTTATTTTTATTTATTTAGTTGAACAATCCAGATAGTAGGGAATGTTTTCCATGGCAGATAATGTTTTGATGGGGCATCAGGATGTTCAATTATTCAGAATAAAATCATGTTGCTGGAAATTAATTATAGCATTTAATTTACTTTGCAGTGTCTGTAAAGGCTTCTCGTTGTGTGGGGCTATGTTAGCGGTCAACCTGAAGTATTTAAGCACTGTGAGTTATATCGAGTAAGTTATCTGAATTTACTTACTTGAAGTGACACTGATACAGAGGAGAACTTTAAGCACATTTACTGCGTTATTAAGATAATGTCACAGTTGGTGTTGACACTCGAGACCTAAACAGAAATATAAGCTGCAGAAATGTGTGGGACTATTTGGGATAGCTTAGCTAAGTGCTATATTGGCTGCGAAGCATGCTAGCTATTCTTTGACGACGTTCAAAAAGTACTCACATAAAACGAGTGTGGGCCAGCTGTCGTGAGGTGAAATCAGAAAAATATGCGTTTTAATTTAACTACAACTGCACTATACTGACGTGACACTGCTGATAAGACACGGAGTTTTATTGTTATTCTCCGTAGCCTGCGGTGTCAGTGTTACGTTAGCAAACGCGAGTGATCACGCCAGATAGTTACGGCTACTGTATTTTTTTTTGCTGACACCAAAGAGTATGACAAAGTGCTCGCTCGACAAAAATTAAAGGTTTAGGGTTAATGTTCATATACTGTTGTGTTTCGGTTTTTTTCCTGACTGTCTTCATGAAATCGACTGCTTTAGCTAAAAGAAGCTACCTGAGGTGATGCTAACTACTCGGTTGTCCCTTTAACAGTAGGCACACACGCACGTAAGCAAGCTCAGTGCGACTCACCGTTATTCTTCAAATGTCTCTATAGTTGGTCCCGGAATAATGTAACATTAAACTGTTCCTCAGCTGCTCACCACTCGTTTGGCTGTCATCCCTGCTAAGTTAGCTAGCCAAATACTTTGACAGAAACACGGAAAGCGGACCTCAATCTAACATGATGGTGGTCAGTGTTTATCTGCACCAGCACGGTTTCTCATTGGTCCATGAGATGATCAACATCACCGTTGATTTGCTGGTGGACCCGTCACTCAAAGTGAAAAGTGTAAACTTCCATATAATGACTGAGTGGAAAACTGAAGGAACAGTGGCTTTAGTTGAGTCAAAGATAAGTAAAAACGTTCGCTTTCCACCCAAAAAATATTGCTATTAGGAATCATGTTGTAATGGCTCGATTTGTGCAGGGATTGCCGAAGTGTTTGGGTCGTTTAGGGACGCCTGGTGGGGGATTCAGGTACTGCAGGTGGACGTTCATTGAAAATAAATGAATGAAAAAACAACTTAAATGTTCAGTTTTGTAACTGCATATAAAACAAAATCAGTGAAAGCAAAGTCAAAGAATGTACATTTATTATTCTCAATCAACCAATCAATCACTCTTTCTTGTTAACTTCAAACTGAAAGAATGCAACATAAAGTGATTCACATTTAACATTACACAACATTTAATATTTAAATATTTTTTCCCCCACTTAAAGAATAAACTTAAAACCATTGGTTGTGGGAATGAGACATGTAACTCAGACCCACTGTCTGATGAGAAAAACAACCATGTATATATAATATATATTTTTTGGTGGAGTGGCCCTTTAATTAATATAAATAATCTGTTTAATTATTCAATTGATTGCAACGGTTTGATTTCTTTTATGACATGTTACAGTCATGTAATCACTGTGAAGCCATGCTGTCATGTTAATGTTTTAATAAACTGGCAAAGAAAATGTTATGTTTTTGTTGTTGTTTTTTTTAACTATTTTTACGACCTTTGATAAAATACAGGGGAATATTAAAGGTTAAATAAATATGACACTTTGTCTTACACTTGGCAAAAAGTTGCACCAAATGCAATGCAAGTGCTAGTTTCAGACTGAGGCAGTTGACATTTCCCCGTGCATAATCCATGTTGTGTAAATAGAAATTGTATTTGCATCCATCTGTTTGTTTGTTTGTCTCTTTTTTCTTGGTATTTTGCAGCAATTGGCATCTATAATGGTGTATTGCTGCTGTCTCCTAATCTTTCTTTTGTCTCTTCACCTTTGTTCCTTGCACCTATCTGACCATCCACGAGGTGTGGTCAGAGTACATTGCTGTCTTCAATCAGCGTAAAGCGCATGCATGGAGGACCAACAAAAACCTGGTAAGAGAAGTCTGTGGTGTAGTGTATACATGCAGATAGAAACATATGCTGTCATATGTGGTTGGTACACACCAATATACAGAAAGAAATCACACTCACACACAATCAATGTAGAGTCTTAAAACTCACACACTCAAGGGGTTCTAAATTCCAACCGTTTAGAGCGTTAGTTTCTGTAATTCAAGAAGGAAAAAGTGGATTAAACATGCCATAAATGCATTTGCATTGTGTAATTCATACCATGCATAATTAGAATACATGTTTGTATATTTAGACTGGGGCCCAATTTAGCCAATGTTGAATCTCATAGTTTAGTTTAGTTTAAGTTTAGGTTCTAAATTTGTCTAAAAACACAAACATTTTTATAAATAAAGATATTTAAAAACATTTAATTGATTGTGTTATTATTATTGTTATTGTAAAATATTTATTGTAAAATAACAATCTAATACAATGTTTTAGGAAAAAACAAATTAAGTTCCTGTTTTTTTTTATTTAAATATATTTTCATGTAAGTAAATAAAAGGTCACCGTAGTAGTGTTTTCACTTTGACAGACATAGTGCACCGCTCTGTTGCCTTAATTTTAATATATTAGCGTGCTGCACAGCAAATATTCCCTTGAGGGTATCCGAGCCATCTGTGTCACTCATTTCTTTAGTTTTGACCACACTTCATTGGCATTTCATTCTGTTGATTGATTGATTTCCTAACAATTACACCTAATTATTTTTCAGGGTAAGAAAAAAAAAAACTAATTTAATGCTTGGGTGATTGCATTAATTGGGAGAAATGACTTTGTCCAAGTTTCAGAGTAAACACAAATTATTGACTCCATTATTGTTATCTGACTGTATATTGTCCCAAGTACACTTCACTGACAAAGGTAATTTGGGTCCTGCCTCTTTGCCGGGGCAGCCGACAGTGCAAGGTCACCATCACGCTTCTGACACGTACTAATCAAAGACCACCTCAAAACAAATAAGTTTATGCGGCTTTTCCTTCATCGACATTGAGATAAACTGTCTGACACAAACAAGGGTACAAATATCCACACCGCTGCTTTTGTAATGAGATTTCTCTCTGCCATTGATTCTTTATTTAATCAACTGTTATGACCTTGTGTGGTCAAACACATATACTAATGGATGTAATTAAAATGGGGAGATTGGATTAACTAATTGAATATATGACCCCTGTGGAGCTGGAATTTCTTTTGCATTTTCAAAATTTAGGCTTAATATAAAATTTCCAAATTTACATAAACCAAAATGCAACATATTTTACTTGAACTGTTTTTGAAGAAATAGGATGTTTTATTGTCTGCTTGATCTGTGAAACATTCACATGTTATGGGTTCAGTAACATTTCACAGCGACACACATTCAGCTGCAGTGCCAGAATTGGAATTTAAGATGAAATATGTTCCCTCTGTCAGTCGATTCCTTCAGAGAATTTTAGGCGTGCAGATTCGGATCCACAATTTGGTTTAAATGACAGTTAAAAATTACAACTGGAGGTCCCCAGTGAAACCTGTCTTGACAGCACAGTCATAAAAAAAGTGAAAACAGATGACTCCGTGTCCAGATAATCTGTAATAACAACATTAGTTTGAATAAAGAAAGCCAAATCTAGATTCAAATGTAATATTCATTTAAGAAATATGAACAACTGGGGAGTAAAGGTTAAAAAAACATCAGCCAAATCCTTCATATAGCAATACTCTTTCCTCATCCCCGAGGCTATGGCCAGGCCGAAACCTCAGTGCAGCAATTATATGCTGTAATGACTGCAGTTCAAATAAGCCTGGAGATTTTATTAAACCAAATGAGAGAATCATCTGTGTATTATCACCTTGTGATTGACAGTGACAAGTGTTGGGCAGGCTCGGAAGTGAGCATGATGAAGAAGCTCTCGGCAAAGCTCTCGATAATGTTACCCCCTGATAAAGTTGCCTGGAAAACCTCAGCCAGCAAATGGAGAGGGAAAATTCCACGCATATTAATTCCAATTGTCAGATCCCTGCAGTTGGGGCGGGGGGGGGGAGTCGGTAGGGTAATCTATCAAGCAGCTCTGACTGCCCCTCTATTCACTGACTGGCATTTTACACAACTAATGAAAAAGAAATCCATTGCGCTGATCATATGCTTTGATTTCACTCATATAATAATGATGAAATAGAAATATTCATAATAAATGTAAAAGGTCACTCGCTGCTGCAGCTAAGCCTCCTAAGCTGCAACCTTTGCAAGAGCAGTTGTCAGGTTTCAGCGGTAAAATAGGGAAAAAGGGTGAAGCATCAAGTTTTAACTCTGCAGAGGCCAAGACGTGAGGAGACACTGCAGCAGGGACACTGCTCTGTACTGGGACTCCTTGGTCATTTGTTCATCTTTCCCATTACACCACACAGTCCAGATGTGTGTTCGAAGATGGATTCAGCGGGTCACACTCCAAAGGCACATCGGTTCAGGAAAGTCACAATCATAATTTACATACCTCTCCTCTGGGATGTACAGAAACAGAGCGGGTGTATACATTCCTCAGGGATTTGTCTGGTCTAGTTAATAAAATACAGGGAAATATGAACATTGCCTCTCCTCTCTTCAGCACTACCTCTGTATGTAGGTCACCTGGGCTTTTTTTTTCCAGGCATATGAGCAGTTGAGCACAAGGGTGGAGAGATGCATGTCTCACCTCTGAAGGACATTCGCAGCCTTATTATTGCTCACCGTGACTTCCATGCTGAGCTCCGTCTTCATATGCATCGTACGTTGGCATTTATTAGTGCCATGCACTAAGTACAGGCCATGTTATTGAATTTGAATATCAGATCCTAGCCACATTTGAAGGCCCTGGAAATATATTAAGATGAAGCAATCTCATTTAATAACACCCAAACCAATAAAAAAGAAAGTAGATTGAAAATTAAATTTATGAATATTGCTTGGCAGCCGGAATAATCCAAAAAAACCCCCGGCTTGGTCTGTCGTATATGCAGATATTTCTTCCGCTGTTAGCTCAGGTGTTGGAGAAATTTCCAGCTGTCTTCGCACAAGTATTGCGTTAAGACGTCAGCACATATGTTTCAGTCCCTTTGTGTTGTGTCCTTGTTAGACTTAGAAAACCATACTGGTGGTTACTTAAAGGTACAGTGTGTAGAATTTAGCAGCGTTTATTGATGAAGTTGCCTGTTGAATATTCATCGCCTCACCCTTCCCTCCGAGTGTGTCGCAGAATATGTGTAGCCCTCAGTTGGCGTCGAAACTCAAAAGACATCGATGGTGCTTTTCCACTATACCGTTCTGACGCGGCTCGACTCTACTCAGTTTGTTATCGTTTTCCATTGCTATAGTACCTCCTCAAAGTGGGCGGAGTCATCACAGCACGACTGCATGAAACTGCCGAAAAAGCTGTTTTGCACGCGACACACGCAAACAAGTGACTTTGTAAAGCAGTTGTTTTTCGGTGTCGCTGAATCATTAAACCCAGTTAGTTAAAGTTCAGAACTTCCTGCATTACCGGAGCACAGACTGCGTCGGACACAGTCAATGAACTGAAATTATGGCCGAACCGGTTGCGATGCAGCTTGCGATTGCTCGCTAAATAAACACGTTTTCCTGATATTTTCTTTTTAACTGATCTACCGTTCGGCATTGTTTGGTATGATTCTTGTTTCTTAGTGAAGATTCATGATACTTTATTGTCATTGTACACATGTGTACAACGAAATTAAGGTGCACAGTCAGGGTACGGTCACATCGGTTAAAAGATGAGTCCCACTCATGACTCTTCTAGTGACGACGACTCAGCTCGCTTGGAACCTAAAAAAAAAAAAAAGACCAGTTACCAGGTACTGACGCTAATGGAAAAGTTGAGCCGAGTTGAGCCATGCTGCAACTGTGTAGTGGAAAAGTGCCATTTGTTTTTTCCATTATCAGCTATTGGTGGTCCAAAATGGGAACATCTGTAGAGCTGACTCTGCTCCTGATATAAACATAAAAGTCTAATTCTAGGGTATAATCAGGCAATTGTACACTTAATAGTATAATTTAACATTTCTCCAAAATTAAAATAATTTCACCAAAGTTTCACACACTGGACCTTTAAGTGGACCAGTATTTTTAGCGTGGTGATGTGTGATTACTCTTCAAGACATCATGCGTGCACATGGTTGTGATATTTAACAGTGCAACTTTTGTAATGATCATGTTGTTCTGTATGTTTGAGTTCAGTCTTTGTTTGGCACTGGTTCAGTTTTGTTTCCCCCCCTCTTCCTATTGTTAAAGTGAAGTGGCCATCATTTAGAAAAGCTCCTCTTCTCCTGTTTTTCCTAGAACCTTAAAAACACTGGCTCTCTGTAGAGGCGTCCGTCCAACAGCAGTCATATCAGTCTGCGCCAGAGCTTAGCCGCTCAAATTATGGAATGCCACGTCTTCGCTTTATTGACTCCGCTTCACACAACCCAGTAATTTTCCCTCTTGTGTCGTTGATGGACAACATGCTGTCGGTCAGTGTTTCACTGTTCCGTGTGTGTGTGTGTGCGTGTCGAGCAGCCTTTTGCCAAGACATCTGACAGGCCCGGTCCATCTGTGTGTAAATGTTGACTCCCGGCAGAGCTGTGATTGTCACTCATTGCCCAGCCAGCCAGTGCCAGGCATTGATCGCTACATATATCTTGCTCTGTACTTCCCGAACCTTCATCAACAGATGCGGCTACGGAATTGATTAGCGGCAAGTCAATGACCAAATCTCTTTGGAAACATTTTTATTTATGTGTGTGTTTATGTGGATAGCTTAGAGGGCCATTAGCAGGATTACCTTTGAGGCTTGGCTGAACAACAGATGTACAAGGACGACTCAATCAATTTGACTTACAAGAGGCTGCAGTTGCAGGAAACAAGTGAAAAGTCTGTGCAGGAGAAGGGTAGGGGTTACATCAAAACTGTTCACTCTGGTGGTAACACACAGGTACAGCAGCATTCGACGCACAGTCGTCGGTCCATTATTAAGAGTGAGATCATTGACTGGTTTATGTCGACTAAAACACATGGTTAATGAGCAGACATGAGCTGACATTTACAGGATGATCATAAGATATGGTGGTACAGTTTTATCCACTGGCAGCTTTAAACCCATTTAAGTTATTGCCAAAACAAGCTTCACTTAATACTTAAACTCACTCTGCAGTGATTATTTATTATAGCATTATAGCATCATAGTTTCGAAATGAATAAACACAAACACTTTTGCCATAATAATTATTAATTTTCTATCATATCAGCTCATAACAACAACAATAATAACTGATGCTATTATTATTATTATGTATTAAATATTAAAATATATTTGTTTACCCCTTTAAGGTACGCACCAAGAAAAAAGCAAAGGAAAAATAATTTATTTGCATTTGTTTATTTTATTTTATTTATTTAGGATAACAATAACGACAATCAATGCGTATTTATTTTTAAATTAGACCCTACAGTATTTCAGATACAGGCCTCTACCAAACGGTTGAGAGGTCTGTTCATAATAAACCTGGTTTGCATAATTCATAAAGTACAACATACAGAACAAGTCACATTAAGTGTTAGTGAGTTCAGCTTGATGCATTTTTCAATGAGATGCAGTGACTTAAAGTGGGGTCGACCAAATGGTTGAGTAGCACCTTAAAGGGTTTTAAAACACATCGTAAGCAAAATTTGAAAGGATAAGTGAAAACGCTTTTGGTAACGCGGTGCCACTTTCCCGGAAAGGCTCGTGCAAAGTGATGCATTCAATTATACAAGTATATTAAATTCAAATTAATGTTTGATATGGATATTTTATTATATTTAAATAATCTCGATTAAGCACAAAATGTATTATTTCCCAGAGAAGATCTTTAATTCTTTTCAATTTGCCCCTTTCCTCTCATGAATCAAACAGTGAATAAGTGCGTTGCAGAGACTCACAATCTGCCTTTGAAGTCCGTGCTTATGCCTCCTTATCTGCAAACTTATTAAAATTAAGTCAGAACACAAAATGGTATTTAAAAAGTTTAAGTGAAACAATTTGCATTGGGAGTGTGCAAAAATGCTAATGCATTCTTTCACTAAGCCTCACAATCGCTGTCATCCACTTTGAGCGCTGATTGTTTTCCACATGGATGCCCTCATTCATTATTGCAAAATTATAAACATAAAGAATATCTCTGTATTAATATTTCTGCTTTTTGTAAAAGCTCAATCAACCATAATGTCCTAATTTTTTTCTCTGTGAACCTCATTTTATATTATCTCACTACTCAAGAAATGGATGTCCCAAAAGGGATTTATTATACCAGGATTATTGAATTAAATTAAACTAGACACTTACCGCCAGCCGAACAGTGGTACCTTATCCACTTAAAAGGTAGGCCTGCTCATCACTGCTATTTAGGCAAACACATTAGGCAGCAAATGACTTTAGTTGGCTGAGCCTGGGTTACTGCATAATTCATTTGTTCATTAAGGAAAAGCATTGAAAGTGCTTGAGGTAAGTGGAAAAGGTCATGTATTGAATGGATCTCTAATTAGGCAACTTTACAACCACAGCTACACAAGTGATGACATATGCAGTGCGTTTTGTTTGCATGCAAATTTAGTGTGGAAATAAAACACATAGAAAAAGAAATAATGATGGAAAAGAAATAGGTGACAGTGATTTGGCCCAATCACTTGAAATTAAAGATAATATAACCTCACTTATATTTATATTAATATTCAATATTTTAAACCCCTTAAAATTGTCCTTTAAAGAATATTTGTCTTGCAAATACATTTTACATGTCTTATAAGGATATTCCAATTTTATTTTAAAAAGCCCATTTGCAATTCTTGTACTGAACAGCAGAGGGCAGGCTGTTTCCACTGATGAACCACCTCCGGACGCGAACACATGCTGAACTTCTGTACCTCCCGTCACATGTGATGTTGGCTCTCCAGATCTCAGTGCTCTTGCCTATGAAATGCGTTCCCATTAAAAAGGCATTTTTAAAGCCAACACCAGAGCTATAACAATCATCTTTCTGAAGCCAAGCCACCACACCCGGGAGCTCAGCACCACCACACAGGCAGACATGTGGCGGCTGCCACAAACAAAGGCCCTGTACTCTTCTCCCCATCCCTCTTCCACAACTCTCCGCATGGTTACAGGCCGGCCTGCCAGGGGCAATTACACCCACAACCCAGTGTGTGAGGTCCCGCGGAGCCCTCAGTCACCACTAACAAGATCAAGGCTAACTCCCCATCACAAACACAGTATAGGAACACATACACCTGTATGTGTGTGTGTGTGTGTGTGTGCGCGCCGACACTCTGTCCCCTGTCTCTTCATCTCACACACACACACACACTGAAATTATAACACATTTTCGATGGCTGTGGAAAGTGCACAGATTTTTCAAGAGCAACAATAACATGGTGGGAGTAACAGACACGTCTGTTTCATTTCAGTGTGTCACTGAGTGCAAGTCTTTGTGTTGGTGACACTGCAGCATAATACATCAACATGTAGTCAAACATGAAACATACTGTACAGTATATCTTCACTGTCATGTGAATAGCTGAAAGACAGATGAGCCACAGAGCAAAGGCTTGGTTTTGCACCATTTTTTTGTTGCTCTCTTTTAAATTAAATGTCCTCCTCCTGTAAATAGGGGAGATCTAACTCTAACAGAAAGCGTCACCATGCTGGCAGAGGCGATTCTAGAGTCTGTAGGGGCCCTAAGCAAAAATTCCCAGGGGGCCCTTCCAACCAGTCACCATTATGTTACAAATAATCTGACACAACGAAAAATGTATGAGTTCAAAATATTTATTTTTTCAAAATGAATGAAATAATATGGAAAAACCTTGAAATTAAAAAAGTATGTGAAAATATAAATGTAAAGAACAATAAAATACTATAAATCGTTTTTTAAAAAACTATACACTGAGTAAAAAAAAAATACATTACACTGTAAAGAACCCACATAATAAAACAATATAAATATATAGACCAATAAAATACTGTAAATAACTGAAAAAAACATATAAACTGAGTAAAAAAAGATATGCATTACACTGCAAATAATACTAATTTTCCAACTTGGGCCCCTTTAGGGAGGTTTCGGGGGGGCCCCTATCAGCTCGGGGCCCAAAGCAGTTGCCTGCCTTGCCTGTTCACAAGCTGCGCCTCTGCATGCTGGCCATCATGAGGAACCTCAGTCTACTGGAGTTGTAAGGTTTTCAAACACGAGAGGTATCCGATGTTGTTACATCTGAATCATTCACCGCCACAACACAAAGGTGTATATTCTACCCTGCTTATCAAACCCAGCAAGTTGAATGAGAGTGAGAAGTGTGACCATGGAGAGAAGCCATATTCCTGTACCCTGATACAGCCATCAATACCTATGAGACTGTGTGTCAGGCAGCACGAAGCCCGAGCTGAGGTTTACACGCTTCCTATGATACCTCAGCGAGAGCTAAATAATTTGTGCTTCTTTAACGGGGTCATTGGATAGAGAATCTGCTCTCTTAATAATTAATCCAGACACAGTCTAAGCAGCTGACTTGTGTTTCCTCCTCATTTCAGCCACATTGTCTGCCGCTGTAACCCCACATTCATTCTTACTCACCATCTAATTCATCTGGATTCATCACAATAACACTGCGAGGCAGACTGGTGTTGGGAGGATTGTGTCCTGAGCATAACCCACAGGATCTCAAAAAAGGAAACCACACACAGCTGCAGAATGTATTTTCATTTTGTGGATAAAAATAAAACAAAAGCCCATTACCACTGTGGCTTTGTTTAGCTACATAATTGCTTTTCATTATTCAGTGCACAATTGATATCCACAGAGTCAACTGAAAGAGCGGCAGTTGTTCGACTGAGTCTGAAAATGAGATCTTGTATTGATACGGCTGTATCAGATCTGATTTTCATCAATGCTGAGTGATAAAACTACACCCTGATTGTCTGGTTGTCTCGGTGAATACAAATGTCAACTATTTAAGCTGTTATTTGGAGTCAATGCAGCTTTGATATTCAGGCTTGTTACTGTGGGATTTCTCATTCAGGGTACCAAACGAGCTGCAAGGAATAGTTCAATTTACAAGGGTAAAGCTTGATTGCATAATAACAGAGCGCTAAAAGTGAAAAATGGGATAGTCCTCTTTAGTCCGTACAGAGTGCAGTCTAGGTTAGGTTAGTTTAAAGGTGCATTATGTAATAAATCTAAAGCAACTGGCCATTAAATCATCCTAATATGTCACAGAGACTCAGGAATAATATTCATATAACAAACTGAACTCCCCGACAACAACAGTACAGCCAAAATATTTGCATTAAAAATATATATTTTGCAGACTGCAAATCCTGTTTTGGCATGTGGCGCCACCTACTGCCATCTACCAATCATTGCAGTCAGTAGATTCTCAGCTGCCGAGCAACCACGGGTTGCCAGTTACGTCAGAAAACGAAACCTTAAAGACCTTGGTATTTTGAATTTGAATGTAGTAACTGTTTTTGGCCACATTCTTACATATGGCACCTTTAACTTAGCTAAGTGGAGACAGATAGCCCGGCGAAGTGTAAAACTTACAACTCACCATTTTACAGGTTGTTATGGTTGTATAATTCTATGCTGGGAGCAGAACTGGGCAACAGACTCCATGATGTTACTATTCCCAGCAAAGTGGCGTTTGTTTCTCTATGGTTTAAACAAACAAAATATAACCTAAATGAAAAAAAAAACATAGCTGTTTTCTCCCGTCGTCCTTGTGCTTAACTAATAGTACCAGACGTAAAAAGTGAGAGTTGCTGAAACTGTGTGTGCTGAAATTGCAGTCGTTCATGGGATGAACCCATAATTTCAGATATGTCTAAAATTCAAATGTCCTACAGCACTCTTGAATACTGAGTGTTGAGTGTGAGTGGCCCCACTGGGAATCACACATCAATTTTGCAGTTTTTAGCAGCATGCTAGTGGTATAGTCATTGGGAAATCAGACACCAACAGCCAGGCACATGTCAACGAGGCTTAGCTACAATATTTTGTCCCACAGAACCAGGAATCTCATTCTTGCGCGTGCATTCCGCAAATAGTTTCCCATCACAGCAAATCTGGCTCACACGTAGCTGTCCGTTTGCTCATCCCTGATACCCTACCACATGCATTTAAACCCCCCCCCCCCCACATTGACTCTCACATTTTTTGTCTCTCTTTGGTTCAGGAGAAGTGGTGAATAATGGCCATTGGTTGATTTGTAAGGATATTAGTCTGACCGTGTTGTCGTCAGGGTCTGTTTCCCTTTGGAGCACACACATGATGGATAGTGCTAAATCTGAGGTGCATGGTGAAAGGGGACAGTAAGAGATACAACTCTTTATAAAAAAAAAATACTCCAAGACAAGAAGAATGAAACTTGGCCCTTAATCATCTCTGTGTCTACAGGGATCCCATGTACTTTTGTGTCTATTGCAGATAATGGTCTTTCCTGACTTGACAGCATGTCTTTGCTGAGCCGAAGCTCTGTAACCAATGCTTTAGTGTATCAGGGTGACAAAGTGTTGCTAGATTCGGCAGTGTCACGGCTCATCATTTTGTGACAATGCTGACAGCTGTGGTGTTAAGACAGGGAGGCTGTTGAATTGAGTTAGAATAGATTCTGGTGCAGCAGACCCAACTTCCATAACAATGCCTTCCCTAAGGATCATGCTGCTATGTGCAATCCAACAACACCAGCTGGAACCACTGGAAGACAGGGAGGGGAAGTAATGGAAATCTTGGATTGCAAACCAAAATGCTGCTTCAGTTATTGGAACGCATGGGTGCTTGTGTGTCAGGAGAAAAACCAGAGGCAAAAAAAAAAGGAGTACAAGAATGACAATGTTGTTTGTGGGATAGATCTCTCACGCGGTATAATGGTTGGCAGGCTGTCCAAGTGTACTGGCTCATTCCTCAGAAAAAAAAACTGGGAGGAAAAAGTCCCAGCCATCAGATATAACCACACCATCTTGAATCTGTCCAATCCCATCAGACTTCTTCTATGAGTCTGTCGGAGGAGACACGTCCTTGCCAGACCCTCTGCTAGTTTTAAGGGACTTCCTGTTTGTTGAAAACAGTACCAACAAATTGTATAATGACAAATGGTGGCCCAAACATCGTGGGAGCATGCTGCCTTGGGACCTCAAACGCAGTTGCAACTAATTTTGCCTCAACCCCAAAACAAGCAGAACAACATGACAATGACCAGGCTTTGTCTGTTTCCACGCAAAAAAAATTGTCCCTGAGGTTTGGCTAAATGTGAGTAGAGCTATAGCCTACTTGTATTTATCCACTTTCTGTTGGGCTTTGAACAGTTTTTAGAATAATTGCATTCAACATGACTCAGAGATGTATTTTACTCTACTGTTTTAATTTAGGGCACATGTACCAACTGGAGCTTAGGACGGCACTCGTGACTTTGGTGTCCTGGTGTGTGTGTGTGAGAGAGAGAGAGAGAGAGAAAAAGACCTCACTACTCATTGGATTTCAGTGTTTATGAGGCTGAACACAACCAGGGAATATATTACTGTCACCCCCCATTAGAGGTTAATATGGGAGGAAACACTAATGTTAAAGAGTGATGCGGTCAGTTATCTCTCCATCCATTAAATTCTAAAATCTTGCCTGTGTACAGTGCAGCTGGTATTTTAAACTTTGTTAAAATGTGTTCTGTTAAAATTCTCAGATTTTTTTTTCACCTACTTCAGGTACAAGAGGTCAGTTGCAACATGCAGGAACATTTAAAATGCCTTACATGCAGGATTATAAATTTTTTTGTATATTAGTTTCTGCCATACATACGTAACCTGGTTCCACTAACTTGACGACATGGCGCTTTTCCACTATACATTCCCGGCACGACATGGCACGGTTCTACTGAACACGGTTTGGTTCGTTTTCCATTACTATAGTACCTCCGCGACGTGGGCGGAGTCATCATAGCACGGGTGCATGAAACTGCCGTGGAGTCGTTTTATACGCGACACACACAAACTAGTGACTTGTTAAGCAGTTGTTTTTTTCGGTGAATCATTAGACTCGTCAGACAAGGATTTGTTCACAGAATCGTTCGATTAATGCATGTTTTCAGGATTTTAAAGTCTTTTTAACTGATCTACAGTTTGGCATTGTTCGGTTTGATTCCTGTCGGGACGTCGCGCTCATGACTCTTCCAGTGACAACACTCTGATCAATCAGTAGCCGGCAGTCTGTTGACGTCACACATAGTAACGGCTCACTTGGAAACTCACCAGAGCAGGTACTCAAAAAAAAGTTGCGCCGTGCTAGACCTGGGTAGTGAAAAAGCGCCGTCAGTTGTATGGGATTATGCTCTTTCATGGCCAATCCATTTCTCCCAGGAACATCATCTGGCAATCCCAGTCCAGACTGTTCTTGTTTGTCATTCCTCAATAATGAAACAAACTCGACCAAATTCAGAACAGGGAGCCTCGTAGACTCATCTTTTGTGAAAACAGTGTCTTGTGCAGAGGTAAAATGGAGGTCAAATGTCTTAAATAGTCCCCCAGTCCTTTGAAGCTTAAAGGCATATTTCAAATGAGTAAATGTGAACGTTATTGTATTTACATTAATGTCAAGAAAATGTTGCCTTTTGGAGATGCCAAAGAGCTTTTGAAAATGTTTGATGGAGCTCTGCTGACTGATGAAATCAATTTAACAAACACTTTTTTCTATGGGGTAATAAATAAGGTGGTTTGTAATAAGGGAAATTCAGCATTTTTCAAATAACTTGGCTCAGCACTGGACTGAGAGGCAGTGGCAATCTTTTTTCTGTTTATCAACACTTCGCAAGAAATTGAACTGTGATGTGTTGCATTAAATGATCATTAGGTCAGTAGCTTTCAATGGCTGAATATAATTAACCACATTATTTTATGAATCACTCACGTAATGTACGAAATGCATCAAGGTCTGCGTGACTGAATGATTCCTGATATGGCAACAAAAACTGTGAATGTCTTTTTTTGCCAATCACAAATCTTCAAATCAACAGCCTCATGTATGCTTAAACAGGCCTCTGTAATAATGGCGCTGAGTGAGTGCTTATATTTGGCTGCTCAACTTTGTCGTTGGGCTGTAATAAATGTTGAGGTAATCTATTTCATACCCCCCCCCATGACCATTAGCAGCCTGTGAACACTCTCTAATACCAGTGCGGCCCTCATTTTCCGGGCCTCTGATCGCACACACAGAGCAGTGGGCACCTAATTCGCTCAATGAAATGGGGCTCATGATTACCGGGGCAGAGATTTAATATATCATGGAAAATTTGGTCGATTTTAATAAATTACCCATCCCACCGAATAGTCTGCATATGCTGCCTGGATGGTGGATGGTGGCTTGAGTGGTGCCCACGTACCCCCCACCCACCCAAGTAAGAGATGTCACAGCACTTCGTAGTTGCTTAGTGACTTTGGAGTCCTTGTAAACAGGAGCAATTAAAGCTTTGGCTTTATCTTCAGTCATCTTAATGGACTGTACACGCTGGTAACTCCACATCTAAATAATCTATATTCATAGCTTCCTGGACCTCCCAATAAGCCATAGGCCCCTTGCGTTGGCACGCTGCAACTTGTCACACAATGCCTGGGTAAATAAAATATGAGTAAGTACATTTTCACAATGTAGCACAGGGTGTATTTTACTTTTTACGGCAGCGCATTTTGCTCATGATGGAGGGAGACTGCGAGAGAAGTCGAAAATGCCTTCATAAATCATTCCTTGCGTTCTACCTCAAAAAAATAGTGCTCATATAATAAATGTGAGTTTACTGGAAGCATTTTCACTCTGAACAATGAGTCTGTGTGTACGTGTGTGTGTGTGTCTGTGTGTGTGACAAATCTGGAAGCATTTTATGGTCAGCCACAGAGGCCTCTGTGATTGGACAAGCTGTGTCACTCCTGGTCTTAAAAGGCTTTGCACAACAGCGAGGGCATCCGCGAGTCATCCCGCCACTTGTGGGATGAAACATTCCAGAGGATTCACCACACGGTTCATTTCTATCCAAACTGCTTATTCTATCTGCAGGCTTTTGCAGACACATGATTCATCTGATTGTGGTGCATAATCAATACCCGTGGCTTCCTGGAGCTTTGCACGGACTAATCCGGACATGGATTTGACAGTGTCATAAAAAGGTAGCTTTGACTGGGATGACTTATGTGAGAATGTGTGAATATTGACGTGAGTCAGGCACCCTGCTCACTGTACAGGTGCTGGACGGTTAACTTCACAACTTTTGAATGACAGAACAGAGTATACTTGGCAATGATAACTTAGTCCTATGTCACGTTATCGGTGTACAGACAAAGTCTAATCTACCAATTTTTCATTTTAGTTGTCAATCTTTCACTACGTGCTTGAAGCCGTTTAATCAACTCATGTACAAGCTGCAGTTCATATCTTTCAATGATTTTTGTAGATATTATTGTTCTAGAGGGTGGGGGCAAGAAGGGTTTATCCCATCAAACTGCTTAATTACCCTTTTTTTTTTTTTGGGACATTGGAATTCACTTATAAAACTTTTTTTTATTGGCTCTTCTTTGTGTTTTGTACTCCGACCAGTTCACAGCCATCTTACTTCCATCTGTCTTGACATAAAACCAATCACTTCCTGTGCTGCAGCCGCGCAGTAATGTCATAATGTGACATCAGATCTAAACACAGCTGTACTGAGAAACACAGAGGGAGTTGTGTGGAGCTGTTTAATCAGCATTGTGTGAACTTAACTGACAATGATTTGAATGTATAACGGACAGTTGTGCACTACACTCTTAATCTAACGTGCATTTTTTTTGTTTCTTTTTCCGCCTTTGCTTTGGCCACTAGGTGGCAGTGCACTGAAGACGTCACATAAAGTTGCCAACCGTTCGGTAAAATACAGATTTGTTCCGTGTTTAAAAGATAAAAGACCTGCTCTGTATTGAACAGTCAAGGAACACACTTTGTTCCTTAAAGGCGCCATATGTAAGAATGTGGCCAAAAACGGTTACTACACTCAAATTCAAAACCTAGCGGTCTTTTAGGTTTTGTTTTCTCCGCCATTGTAGCTCAGACGTAACGGGCAACCCGTGGTTGCTCGGCAGCTGAGACTCTACTGACTGCAATGATTGGTAGACGGCGGTAGGTGGCGCCACATGCCAAAACATGAGTTCAAAACATTAATATTTTTTAATGCAAATATTTTGTCTGTACTGTTGTTGTTGGTGAGTTCGGTTTGTTATATGAACATTATTCCTGAGTCTCTGTGACATATTAGGAGGATTTTATGGCCAGTTGCTTTAGATTTATTACATAATGCACCTTTAACGTTGATAATCATGTCAGTGCAAAACCATGACAGAAAAAGTACAGATTAGTCCACGAATGAAGATTGTACCATTTGTGCAATGCTGCTGCTGTTCGGCCCTCTCCATCTGTCTGTCATTCATTGTTATCCAACAGAAAACGTGCTCGTGCGGTCTTGTGTATAGCAATGGAAACATGGCGAGGTGTAAAGGTAAAATGGCGACCTGTGAGGAGCAGGAGGATACTGCAACCGGGAAAAAAATGAACTGCAGAAATATAGACATGAGTGGGAAGATTAATATCTGTGAGTGGAATGCGTGAGTGATAACGACTACTGGGCAAATTGCGCCGTCTGTTGTTCATGTTTCCTTGTTTGGGTACGGCAGACTCTGTGATTTCAAACATCATGCATACGGAGAAAACCACATGAGGAACAAGAGGCTAAAGCTCTTTATTATTCACGTTTTTCAAGGGTAGTTTGCACAGAGAAGATTATTATCCAACAATGTAAACCCCCCGTTCCTTATTTTCTTATCAGGAAGTTGGCAAACCTACAGTGCAATGTTAGCCTTGATGTTCTGTTGTGTACCGAGACCAATAGACACGCAGGATGGGTGATAGTCTCTCTGTATCGCTTGCTTTTAGTCAATACATAAAAGGGAACTGCTGCACACATTGTTAGAACTGCTACAATCGTTGGGATAGAATGATTTATTTTGACATAACAGCGAAGCAGATTAATCAATTACCAAAATTAACTAATTACCCGTAGAATTTGCTGTGACTACATTTTAAAAATAAAAAAACCTATTGCCAATATGAAATTATATTGTGCACAATAATAAATCAATGTAAAAATGTAGCGCGTATAAACTGTAGTGTGATTTGTGATGGCGCAGCAGTCAACAGCTTCAGACAGCTTCAGTACAACAACACAAAGCATAAATAAGAGTTCTTGCAAAATAAATGACACCATGATAGAAGACTTTTCCCTCCTCATCTGTGAACAATGAAAAGAGCACTGGATTATTGCTGGGTTTATATATAATTATTTAAACAAGACGAGAGAAGTAGTCTTTTTAATAGATGCTATTTTAAAATGGTTCTTCTTGGTGGATGTTTGAGACGAGTGTTTGTTATGAGCTCTGCAAAAGGCACACAAGGCTTCCAGAGTTTTTCATATCTCCACATTGCTCCCCTCTGCATTTCACAAACCCACTCCAAACAGCCCCCCACCACTACCGCCATTCAAGATAAATATGAAACCAAAAGGAGAAATTCATGCTTGAAGCAAGAGAACTAATCTCCCCCCGCCTTCGCTCCTCTATGTTTAATTGATAGAAAATGCATGCATCAAAGAAAAAGCACACTGAGATTTAATTGGCATAAAATGGACATTAGCATTTTAAAGAGGTGGATTAACACATTAATCCAAGCAATTTTCATCCAGTATTTCCAATGAGATTGTTACAGTGTGCAGGCTCCTAATGGGGCTTAACTGGCTTTTTGCTTTAGTGCTGCTCTCAGGGATAACACCAAAACTTTTCGTTTTTTGGCGATGGGGGGAAACGAAAAGGAGCTTAATTCGCGAGACGGATCTTTCACGACGGATCTTTTTGCTTCCGAGTGAACAGGCGTTCGCATGACACATTACACAACTTGTAACGCTGGGGTTGTACTCTGTGAGGAGGAGAGACACTGGAGATTTGTGGCTTTCAGAAGGTGAAATTGCCCGTGCTTGAAAAGTGGTAATCAAAGGGGCTGTTGTTGAATGAACAGCATGGAGTTGACTTTTCATCCATGCTGAACATGTGTGGTTTTGCTAGAAGAGGCACGGTGGCTTGCTGGGCACAATCACTGCAGTTTGAGTGAGTACACGAGTTTGCCATGATGTGAGGCACTGCAGGGCTTGCGCACGTCTGTGTCTTTCCTTCACGATCAAAGCATGTCCAATATGTTCACCATCCAGCCAGATGAAACTAATTTAGGCTGATTTTCTATGAAGAGATCTGGAGATACAACGGTTTGAGTTTCCCAACCCCAAAGAGAGTGCACTGCTGTGGACTGTTTTTACATTCATACACCATGCAGCATAGTGCAATTCAGCTCACCACAGTTCAGTTTTTGGAACAGTAACGGATGTTTCCACTCCAGGGTGTGCGGGCCGTATACATTAATTACGTTGCTATTTACGTCATATGCATTAGCTACATAAATGATGTGAAGTTACAAGAGCGTAACGCAAGGCAGATTGTCAATAAATTCCACAAAGAAGGAGGAGGTTGCACAGTAAACAAAGAGCAACAATGGAGGACATCCGACATTCTTAGGAAAGCCATAGGAAGTTCGCTTTTAGCTTGTTCAGATGGAACTTCAGGCCTAATGTTAAAAAAACAAAAACAAACATGCAATATGGGGATTAGGTAAATTGGACACTCTAAATTGACCATAGGTGTGAGAGTGAGGGTTGAATGGTTGTTTGTCTCTATATACAGTATATGTGTGTATGAATGATCATGGTGGTGGTCGGAGGTGCCGTTTGGCGCACAATGGCAGCCACGCTTCTGTTAATCTGCTGCAGATTACTGTGGCTACAGACGTAGTTTACCACCACCAGTGAGAATGTGTGTATAATGAATAATAGGTCATTTGTACGCGCTTTGGGTATATAGAAAAGTGCTATATAAATGTAATGAATATTAATATGATGAGAATATTAATGGTAAAGTCAGATTAACCAGTTTATTATTATTATTATCGATATTGAATTAGGACACATCACTGTAAATAAACCGGAACTACCACAATACCACAAATCACATCCATAGTCCATATGTTGAAACAAACATTTGCACAAGACATCACACAAATAACACAGTGATTAACAAATAGAGACATTATAATACAAATAGTGGCTGTACCTACAATAAGCCAGAAGACCCTGCATGAGCGGGCATCAGATGAGAGAGTGTGTTATGTGTGAGAGCATGACTGGTTTATTTTCGGCCAGTCCTTGTTAGCGCCAGTAGAGTCTTGATTTGAACTATATCCATGAAGTTCTCTCTGTCAGTCTCCCGGATCCAAGGCAGTTACACAGATCCAGAGGGCAGTTGCACTCACCCAAAAAACACAGAGACACACAGAGCTTTTCAGGCACCGCGTCCACAATAATCACTGCCCCAACTTCAGTCCATACAGCTACATGGGTTATTTGTCCAAAATCACTTGCTTGGGTTCATCAGTGCCACAGTCACACACAGAATAATTCAAAAGACCTGCTTTGTCCCACTGTCACATAATCACCGGATCATGGCAAGCGCAGGCAGAAGGGGGAATCATTTGGTGCAGGATTGTGACTGATGCTGCTACCAGCGCCGGCTCCATCGCCAGCAGCAGATGCTTCTGTTGTCACAGTTGTCTTCCTTCCAGAAGTAGTTAATGATATGAAAACCTATGCCCATATTTTAGACTCACTAAAAGCTTGCTTGAGGAGATGAGACCTGACACAAGTGGCAAATAGAAAATAGCTCCAGCTCCTACAAATGCCTGTCCTGCCTGTTTCAGGAAGCCTTGTTTTCTTGCCAAACACAGGGCCCTCAGATGATTGACAGACCTCACTGACAATCAAGATGCATTCACTGACCTCCAGGAAATGACACATCACAATAACATCTTAATTTTCTCACTTGATTCAGATTTAAAGGTGCATTATGTAATAAATCTAAAGCAACTGGCCATGAAATCCTCCTAATATGTCACAGAGACTCAGGAATAATATTCATATAACAAACTGAACTCACCAACAACAACAGTACAGCCAAAATATTTGCATTAAAAAAATCTTTTGCAGACTGCAAATCATGTTCATGTTCTGGCATGTGGCGTCACCTACTGCCGTCTACCAATCATTGCAGTCAGTAGAGTCTCAGCTGCCGAGCAACCACGGGTTGCCAGTTACGTCAGAAAACAAAACCTAAAAGACATCGGTATTTTGAATTAGAATGTAGTAATCATTTTTGGCCACATTCTTACATATGGCACCTTTAACACACGTGTTTACCCTACCTGATTTGGGTGGCCTGGTCCACTAATGGCATTTACACTGAGTGAAACAGATTGGTAGGGTACATATCTGTTTGCGTTTCCATCATAACAGTACCAAAATAACCATTCCAACCATTCCATTTTTTGGTACCCTTCCCTTGGCGTACTAGAGTAATGGTACGGTACAGGTGGAGCAAGACCCAGGACAGTCAGCTGATTGGGCGACAGAAAATTGCCCCTCCCTTGGAACTCCCTTGGAGTCTATTCTCATACAAAGTTTGACGTCTTGTTGAGGCAAACAGCCACAAACCGAGCAAAGTAAAACAAGCTGCTGTTGTGTTGCTATTTCACGCTATGTATCTAGCTGACACGACCATCGCGCACAGCCCACACCGCACCTATCAAGTAAAGGTACTCGGCGGGCAAGCTCGATTGAGGGCTTTACCGTTCTGAACTGTACCATGATGCAAACACGGCTTAAGGGCCCATCCATAGTTCACACAGATTACTTATTATGCTAGACTTCTCAGTATTTGACAATGGAAACACAATAAAAGAAACCAAACTCTGTTACATGGTAAGAAACAGGGCTAACTTTTCAAACACATGGGTTGCCACAGAGTTACCTGCACACCCATGCACATGAAACATGCATCATACCAGCCCAAAGCCTTCATCAGCTACATATCCTCTGCGGCAGTGTTTAGACTACACCGAGGCCTCTTGATGCAACGTGTCCCCTTCGTTTGTACACACTTTCATTTTCATTCGCGTACAGCTGCTCCTCCCTTTTGTTTGAGTCATTTACACTGCAGTTTATTTGCACACAACATGTAGGCCCGCTGTTCCTCCATGCAAAGAGAATGTAATATAGGTCATCAAACCGAGCTGACTGGCAGAATGCTGCTGTGTGTGAGCGGCAAGCCAGCCTCCAGAGTAAAGGACTGATGTGAAAGGAGGGGTGTAACAAAAAACAACAGGGGGGAAAAACACAATGGAACAAACAAAAGCTTCTTTGACAAACTGTTAAAATGTGGAGTGTGTCTGTTTTGGGTGTTGTCACTGGTGGGTAGAGATATGGAAAATACAGAAACACTGCTTTCTCTGACTTTCCTTTCCTCCAAGCTCATGTTCTCTGGTGAATAGTTTATGCTATTCACCTCTCCTGTACTTTCCGTCCCATTATCGCTCCAACATGAGATTGCACTCAAGACAATGTTGGAATTTTTGATAACATGGATTGTGAAACTGAAACAACACAGTCTGAGGCTCTGTGAGTGGAATACACCCTTTTCCTCCCGCTTGCTATATTATTAGTAATATTACTTTTTTATCTTCTGCACGCTGTCTGGTACCATCTGAGTAATATTAGAGAAAGCTCTCAGCTTCCTGGACTGGAAGTGGGGATGGGTGTTTCCTGAAACATGTTCTGGCATGGTGCTGTGATTTGAGCAGCGCCTGAATAAGCAACACAAATTAGATTTGAAAAGACAGGCTACACTCATCATTCTGCTACCTTTGTCTGAAAGCCTGCAACAACTCCATACGCAGGTGCTGAGCTTTGGCCTAGATCAGTGGCAGAGTGCATAGATGGCATTTCTCATCTGGTGAGAAACCTTTCTGTGTGGTGGACAGAGTCAGAAGAGGCACTTTGGCCTGCCATAAATTTGCAGCAGTTTTATAAAGGCTCTTGTTCCTCTGCCATGAACTCACACTTCCCCAGAAAATCCAACAACACCGTATCAGCCTTCAATTCCCAATCCTTTAGGTATACAAAGAGACCCCCACTGGCTCCTCTGTGAGACAATGTGCACATTCCTACGGCAATTGCTCTGCCATGGCCAGTTGTTTCTTGCCAGAACAAAAGTTAAAAACACACACAGACTGTACGACGATCAAAGATTTAGATATCAATGACAACCCTAACTGTTCTTATCAAGGAATTCTTTTTATGGAAAACACAGCATAATTAATGTAAAAATCTCAATATGGAAATGTTTCAAATGTAAGGAACAAGTCTGGTTTTGATCACGGAGAGACAAAGAAAACACAGATACAGGAAAATGTTCACCCAGGGGCTAACTGTGGCCAGAATTTGAAATGTTATCAAAGACACAGTTTCTCTCCATCCTTTAGAGAATAATTACACTAACTGTATCTGTATCTCAGTCTGATTCGTGTTAGCAGCTTGAGAAACAGCCAAGGCAGTTGGACGAAAAAGGACAGAAATTTAGAATACAACGGTTGTCTTTTCATTTGCCTCAGCCAGGCTTTTGACAGCATCAAAAAAGCTGGTAAGCTCAGATACTTTGAACTGCATGATAAGGATCAGCTCAAGTCAGACATACGCTAGGCTAAGAGGAATCCAATTTTACATAAGGGCTCTCAAAGAACTGCAACACCCGTAATTGAATATAGAGTACCGTGATAAAGTGATCAAAGCTCGGAGCTCGCAACCTTAATAAAAATAAATAAAGCTTAAAAAGTGCATTTGTCTTTGGTGACAGAATGGTTTTAAAAGGATGCTGTTCTATCCTTAGCGCTGAGACCTTTAATGAGGATCGTAATGAGGGGGTTTCCTTTTTCAAATAAAGAAAAAGAAGGGGGGGGGGGGAAAAATCACAAGCCTGCGAACAGGACAGCCAGCTCTGTTCTATGTGTATGTGTGCACGTACATGGATGTGAGTGTGTGGAATAGATCCATCCACTCCTGATGTGGCTCCCAGCAGTCGACAGCTCTGCCAACCGTTGTCATTTTCTGGCAGCCAGATTACTCTTGGGGTGGCATTTTCACAGTTGTCAAGTGAGGATTTAATGGCCAATTATCCTCAGATAAATATATCTCTGCTGAGGAGAGGGAGCCATCGTAGGAGTGGGAGACTATCGCTTCTAATTGTGGGCTAAAGAAAGAGGAAAACATGTCTGGTCAAAGCCTCCAGAGACTGGCCCGACTTCCTATATCCCAGCGCTGCCACTTCATCATCACCCAAGAAGGGAGTTGGATCGCTTAAAATAAAATTCACTGTACTGTAAATCATGTGTTATGCTTACAGCTCAAAGTACACGCTGTCGTTAAACAGGGTGTCACCATCCTCACTTTGACCAGAGCCTTGCTGTCAATGGCTACCCCCCCCCCCCCTCTCCACTAGTGTTCATGACAGGAGGAGAAATCCGCTCGCTGGGGCCAGCGGGACGACAGAAACACAGGAATTATAGATTTATGGGAGGAAAGCATGTAAAAAGTAATATTCGGAGTTCACCGTATTACTGAAAATGTCACAATTTGGCAATGAAAAACAACCCTTTTTGTAAATCAACAAGTCATCTCATGTGGAAACTCATGTCAAGCACCCTTTAGTTTGTTTAGATTGTATATTAATTTTCACAGTGCAATTGACCAACCATACAATCGCCATATAAGGAAATACAACTAATCACGTTAAAGTTTACACCTGCAACTTCTTTCTTTCTTTGAGATTGTTGCCGGTAACTACTGTAGCATCTTTTGTATAGAGTATAGTTTTGCTTGAGAGGTGGCAGTGTCAGGCTCAGGCATTATACAGACATACGTCTCTGATGCTGGCAGGTTAGCAGTGTGTAGATGTCGATGGGGATCGAGGCTAACAGGCTGAGTGGCCTGCACCAACATCACCTCAGGTTAATGACAGTGACAGTCTCAATCGCTGGGGTGGTGGAGAGGATTTAATGCTTCCCCTTTGGCACCAGGAAGTGCAGATAATGATGCTGGGTGGCATGGTGCATGTCCCTTCTGACATCGGCAATGATTTAAAACTCCCGCAATGGAGAGCATGCAGTCACACACACACACACACAAGAGGACGGGCGTGAACGCGCGATAATGTCCAAATTGCACCTCGCTCTTTTCCCTCCTGTTTTGGTAAAAACAATTAGCCGTTTAAATTAGCCGTTTAAAACCCCATAGAGAAACATGGACATGGTAATCTATCAGTCTATCCCCTTACTATGTCTTGACTGAAAAGATTATGTCAAAAATCCTTTTTAAATTGATAATTGGTGTTTATCGTATACATTTAAAGGTGCCATATGTAAGAATGTGGCCAAAAACGGTTACTACATTCAAATTCAAAATACCGAGATCTTTTAGGTTTCGTTTTCTGACGTAACTGGCAACCCGTGGTTGCTCGGCAGCTGAGACTCTACTGACTGCAATGATTGGTAGACGGCGGTAGGTGGCGCCACATGCCAAAACATGATTTCAAAACATAAACATGATTTGCAGTCTGCAAAATATTTTTTTTAATGCAAATATTTTGGCTGTACTGTTGTTGTTGGTGAGTTCCGTTTGTTATATGAACATTATTCCTGAGTCTCTGTGACATATTAGATTTTATGGCCAGTTGCTTTAGATTTATTACATAATGCACCTTTAAGTTAAGATTTGTACTGATTTGTGATATGCTTCATAAAGAAGCAACTTGCAGTGCTTTGGCTATGCTAAGCTAGCTAGCTCAGACATAGGAAGAATATTGAAGGTACGAATGTGGATAGATTTTAATGGTAATTGGCTTTAGTGACTGCACCGTTCCTTTTTTTTTTTTTTTTTTTAACTAACAAGCTACCTTGCTAACCAGCCTTTAGATACAACCATGTGCAGTGACCTGTGCTACACATGTCACAGTCTGAGGATGTCAAACCAGGAGCCAGACATATTTTATGAGCACGGCTCATTATTTCAGATTGTAACATACAATACAGTCGTGTTTAAAAACGAGAAGCTCCAATTACAACTCGGGCATTAGGCTGTCACAAATGCACATCAATAAGCCGAGCTGAGTTCATATTTGACTTATTAAGCTACTTTTTTCCTGTCAATTTACTGACCAATGCCTGGTGTCGAAAAAAGTTATTATTAGCTTTACAGCGCTGTTGTGTTTCTATTGTAATACATTCACTCGTTAAGGATGCTATTTTTGAACTGTGTGTGGCACGGACACGGCCATAGCGTGACTTATTTACAAGGAGAGAAAAAAGAAGGCACACCCCGTGACAAGATATTTCTGTCACATAAACAAATGTAGCCATCAGTCCGATGACATGGTTTGCTCAATGTATCTCCTAATCTGAAATGGTGCATGATCTTAACACTCGCACAGGTGCGGCGTGTGCACGTCCTCCCACCTGATGTAAAGCAATTGATCAAAATCTATCATTTTATCCAGTCGCTATTTCCACCGTCTAAGCCGACATGTCGTTACCTGCTGTCCTCCTCTTCCTCCTCTGTCCTCCCTCCATTCTTTATATTTACATTATCGTCATTGACACCGTAATGACTGGTGTGATTATGCATGCGGACGGGGCTGTGAACGGGTGTGTTGACACAGTGTTGACAGGCTGCCGCGGTCATATCTCTCCCACTGTCTCAGGTGGGAGCTCTGGTTATGCACAGCCTTCATTTAGATTCGATTACAGTGATGCACGCCTTATGGGTGTCACTTCTCTTCCGCTTCACAATTTAGGGAGAAAGGATGGGCAGTAATTGTGCTACCTGGGTGCTGAAGCCCTGGTGGCAAATCAAGCAGCGGGTGCGCGGTGGCACATCGTCTGGCTGCCTTTCCCTCGCTCATTTATTTGCCTCCAGTTGTCAATGTGGGAAATATCACTGCGTGCAAATTAGCTCGCTAGGCCTTCAAGGAGCTACACTGACTTTTTCCCCACCCGTCCTGCCTGAGCGACGTCTGTTACGTCCAGTTACACACCTGGTAGCTGCAATTAGCATGTGTAACTAGCGGCGCCAGTTATGATAACCGCTGGATGCATAGGCACAATACAAACAAACACAGATCCAGTCTCAGCCGTACCGTGCTTCATTATCCACGATCCCCCGACTGGGAATGCAAAGCATCATCTCCTCTGGGTTTTCATCCCCTTTAAGCTTCCTGTGGGGCTGCACTCTGCACCACAATGCGCCAAGAAAAGCAAATTAATATGTGATAGTGTAAATTACATGTATATATTTTGCACCACATCTAAGACGCACGAGCTCCTCTTGGAGGCAATGTGGGTGAGGATGGATGTCATATTTATAAACACCTCTGTGACACATGCCATTATGACACATATATCCCTAAAGTAAAAGAATCTGCTGGGAACAGAAAGATCACAGTTTGTACTCGAGTCAACATAGTAAATTCTTACCAGCTCCAAAGCCTTTGGGTTTTGCACGTTGTAAATAGCCATCTATCATCGAGCACTAATGTGGTACAGAATAGAAAAGCATGTAGGTTTTGGTTGTTTATAAACGCAATGTTGGATCTGTATACACTTACTGTTGTACAGTTGCTGTTATTTCAGTCCGTGGATATTTGCGGTATGTCTCTTGACATGGCCTGACCAAAGAATCAGCATTACTCAAAGGCTCTGGCCACATGTGAGGTGCATATTACGACGAGCTGTGCTGGCCTCTGACTGCCCCTGCTCTTAAACTGCAGCGAAAACAAAAGGAGACAGGCAGTTCAAAGCGGTGTCTGTTTTGTGTGTATTCATGGTGGCCCGTCACTGGATGCTTTCATCATATCTCTCCGTGATGCCACAGTACCCGGAGGGGGTGATGTCACCGCGAGGTCAGTGTCAAATATGAAAGAGGACGATCTGGCTGCCAAGTAGGGAGAGACAAATTTAACCAGAACTGTCCTGAGACGAGGGGCAAGCAAGAAGGCACCATGTGGCCCATATGCCTACGCGCAGGGCCTGCACATCAGGCCTGTACGCTGTCAGCCAAATGTAGGGTAGGCCACAAGGTCTGGGGACACAGATCGTCAACCACATGCGTCTATTTATGTCTCAATCGCTCTTTGACTTGTAGACTATCTGGTACGCAGTCAAATGGACAAAGTGCTCCATGAACAAAGGGAGCAACGGTGTCCTCAGAACTATACGCTCACTGCTTGGAGCAGCTGTGGAAATGTCAAACAGGGCCGAGATGAGAGAAGTGTTGCAAGTGGGCTGAAACTGCTGACACCTCATTTCCTTTCATTCCCAGTTCTGAAGCAAATGTTTTATATACGTGGAGAGAGACCCCATCTCTTGTCACTTGTGCCTTCCGCCCCGACATCAACCGTAGAAACACAGCACATGCTATCACGCAAACTTGTGAACCATTTGTTCTGTCGTGGTAGCGTGCTCTCTGTTTGAACTCCGGTAGTCTGTTTCTCCCCAAATCCACTTTTTTTTCCTTTTTTTTTTGAAGGGATTACAGAGGAGGAGACACTGGCTATGTGAGTGTGTTGTGTTTGCTGTCTCTCCTATCACTATTCTTTTCTTCCTGAAATGTAAATCTCATGTTTTAAAGATGCCTTTAATGGGAATCAAAATCTAAATATTTCAATACAAGCTATTTTATTATTCAGTAGACTCACAGGCATTTCCAGCCATCTATGTGCGAGAAATCCACGTGCTTCATGTCTTAGTGGCGCAGGTACATGGCTTCAGCTGGCAATATTACAAGGATTAGTGTGGCATATGAAATATTTAGTGGATTTCTTCTCCCCTCCCTCTAAAAACCTAATAAATCAAATGACTGCCAAATGTCATTAAAGTGACAGTCTTTGACTGGGTACCAGAGAGTCCCTTTACATATTTAAATTTGGGGTGGAAGAAATGAAAGAGCGGAAAGGTTACTTGGTTTAGCTGACATCCCCCAGTGCCCCAACGGTAGTGGATGAAGACTTGAGGAAGGGGCAGATGGAAGGAGAAATAACGGGTAGAGGGACTCTGTGTGCAAAGAGAAAGTATTGTCTGACGTGCCAGCCGGGCGTCCTCGTGGCACCGGTTTCCTGTTGGCAAAGGCAGGGGCTACTGTCCTGCTGTTTTGATTTGTCAAAGATGTTTTCTCTCCACGTATTTTGGGAGGGAGGGGGGGGGGGGGGGGGGGGGGGGGGTGCGCAGCGTCACCTCACAGTGGATCACATGCAGGGTCCAGAGAGACAACCAGCTGTCTGTGTCACCAACTGTCACCAGCATTGTCTCCCCCTCCTTCACTGGCTGAACAGATGACGGACATTTGAATGGCAGGCACCCCTCTGCCCCCCCCCGCCCCCACCACCTCACCCACAAACCAGGCCTACAGCGAAGTCATCGATATTCATCCCGTCGCCCACCTCTAGCCCTTCCTTTCTCTGTTTCGAGTCATTCATATGTAAACGCCGAGATAAAACATATGGTGCTAATTTGCAACAAATCAACAGTGACCCAGGCTGACTTCCTACTCCAGATATTCATAGTGAGCTACTAGACGCCCAGCACCTGTCTATGTTTGAAGCCTTGCCTTATTCATTACCAAAGTGTGTTTGCTAAAAAAAGTGTCAACAAAGGCACAGCAGGCCTATAATTTGCATTCCTTCTACAAGTTGACATAATGATGTAAATTATCAAAGAAAACTGATTTTGTGTAAGACGCCCAGGTTGTTGTAATGCTATTGGCATTGGTCTCACGAGACGATTTGAAAAAGGGAATTACAATAGATACACAAGGCGCTGTTTGTTGCCTTAACTCCAAAGGGAAATCAGCTTCAAAATCATCTCAATGTGAACTCATTGAATGGCAGCTGTCCTCGTGTCGACACCTCATCAGAAACGACAACGTTGATCTAAGCAGGATACAATGAGCCAAACAAACTTTGATTTCACTTCACTTGCATCATTAGAACCACTCATAAGGTCACAGCATAAGGAACGAGAGGGAGGAACGTCGCGGAAGTCATCGCTGGATTAAAAGGAAACAGCGTTGACAAAGTTAATATCCATTATACATCAAATTGATTATGTTAATTTTGAATAAGTCAAATGTGTGAAATATTCATGTGAAGCTGTCCAAAGTTGTTTTTTTTTTTTTTTATTTCCCTTTCTCTCCTCCTCCTTCTTCTCTTCATGTTGACTTGACTTTCTTCTCCATTAATTATCATGCCCAGGAGGTTTTCAGGGAGAGGAGCAGCCATCAGACTGAATCATCTTGACAAGGCGGCATGGCCCAATTACACCACTGCTCCACTGGGCTTTGATGTGGCGGAAAAGCAGCGAGATAGGGGCAAATTGCACAGCCATATTATGGTAATGATCTGATTTAATCCTGCCACTAAACTTTATGTAGCTTGTTTAAAGAAGATGCTAACGCTAATTACAGAGGTGCGGAGAGGTGTTGGGTGGGATCTGGAAGAGAGACGGCTGAGCCGAGGGTTTTTTTTTGCCCGCTGCCCGCCTTAGCTGGTGGGATTTCCGAGTCTGCGACGCAGGCGGCTCATAAACGTTGTAAATGAAAATGAGACAAAGTGGACTTATTTCCGTTTAATTATACATCCGGCGCGAGTGAAAAGGTCAGGGGTATGCGAGGGGCACGCGCCCAAGTTCAAAACCTGTTGGGCTAGTGTTGTTAATTAACACATCTGACAACGGGAGGTAAAGGAGGTTTGAGAGAACAGGAAAGAGACGGCAACATCGGGGAAAGGCAGAAGTGGGGAGGGGGGTCAGGGAGGGGTGTTACAAGGAACGCACGATAATATCAGCCTGTAATTAACTTGTCACTTCAATTACAGCCCCTAAGATTAGAATTGTCTTGGGTTATGGTGCTGGGTCTGGTCTGTATGGTTAATTAGTCTGACGCATAGCCACCGTGCTCCTCTCTCTGCTCTCCATGCCGTCACGCCTGCAGGCTATTTGGTTTATTGTTCCTGGTGATTGACTAGCATGGAGCCAAGAGCCGCTCCAACTGTGGAGAAGGAGCACGACTGATCAGCTGTCAGAGGTAACGCAACTCCATACACGACTCCTCTATTATATTTTAGTGGCTGTTATGACTTTAACCTCTTTGCTTGCTTTTCTTTGTCAAATCCTAATGCCTGTGTAAAATATATAGTGGCAGACAATGCGCTTGAATTAAGCTCAAGTTGATTTTATCTTCAAACGGGAGGAGACATTCGGACTGTTAGAGCTACAAACTCAGCTGCTCAATCATTCACATCGTTGAGTTCGGTCAGGGAACATAGGCTGGGTAACCGGGATTTGAACCCACCTGTGGACCCCTTTCGACTATTAGGCCATTACTATATGAGAAAATGTATAAGTAAAAAAAAAAGAGCATGAAAGCAAATATCAGGCCGACAAATTGCAGACAAGAGAGCAGTCACAAAGATTCTTTGTTGGAGTAGATTTATCTTTGAAACCGTCTGTTATATTCATAATAAGTAACTGTATATGTATCAATAGGAGGAAATACATTAACATAATTATCTGTTTGCATTATGCTCACAAAGAGATCAAAGTTATTTAGCATTACACGCAAGGTTTTAAACTGTTTAAATGCAAGTGAAGTGCTATAAATATACATTAGAGAAAGAGAGAGCGGGAGCTGCAGTGTTCGGTATGGTTTGTCCTCTGCGTTACCTCTCTCTCTCCGTGAAGACAAGGACATCTCCAGGGACACGGAGAGCCTCTTTGTAAAGACTCACCACTTACACATGTGCTCATGTGTACTATCACAGCTCGCGGTGTAACTCTTTGAAATCGCACGGTTATACAGAACTTGCACTTGTGTAGGACTTGTGAAGATGCGTTGAGCATTTTGACACAGGTATAATCCGCAATGGGATGGAGCGGATCTGTGTGTTCTCAGGGAGTCTCAGAGGAAATTTAGACAGTTCTCACTCCGTCCTTCATAGGCCTATTTTACTCCAACAAAGTAAAGTAAAGTTGCAGTTGTGGCTGTTGGCTTTTGTTTTGTTGTTTGCTTGTTTTTCCTCCCCCCCCCCTCAGGAGATGCTGAACATCCAGGTCAGGTTTGGGTTCATGTCATTGTTGAATTGGTTCATATGCTCGGTCCACTTTGCCTCCCAGGGAAAGGCATGTTTTCAGTTTTTCCACTTACTGTATTTCAACTGTTGGATGTAAGACAAATCCATCACGATGGTCGGACAGACAGCTCTTTGTTTGGACACAGTTGTCTGTGGACTTTTGTTCTTTATGATTTTCCTTACCTCTGTTTTTTGGTTCTCTGTGTCTCTTTTGACCCTTTTTCACAGACAAAAACAAGATTAAAAAAGTGGATATAACAACAACTATGACCAAATCTAGAGACACTTTCGTCAACAAATAAAAACTAAACTTGAAAATGTTAGGGCGGGACAATCAGAATAATATTAAGAGATCTAATCGAGGTCAGACTCTACCTGGATGTCAACAGGGAGTAGGACACACAAGGAAAGCGGCAGAAATAACGGCTAAAGAGAAAGAAAAAAAGAAAGAAAGAAAGAAAGAGAAGCAACGTCATAGCACCACCACCACAGCAGTTCAATCACCCTGCCAGAACGCTCGGTTTTGAGTGCCTGTCTCTTTAAATGCAAATGAGACACAGGAAACTACATCAGCGAGGCTCCAGCATCTAACAGCAGTTAGCATTTGGAAAAGCAAACATTTGCCAACTCTAGTCGGCACATTGTCGTCATATATAACATGTGTCCACTGGACAGATAAATCCTCTGAGGCTGGAAGTTTGTGTAGAACTCTGTGCTGCACTGTGGAGCCAAGAATAGAACACTTCGCAGACTTCCACTCTTCCGGATACTATTGCCCTTGCCTGCACTCTCACGTTTTTTAGGGACAGCGCACATTGTGAAGTCACAATGAGCGTGGAAGTCAACATTGCGTGTTTCATCTCCTGTACTTAGACTGAGGAGGACCGAAAAAAACTCCTCCATAATGTGTTTTACCATCCTCTCTAGTGTATTTAGTGTATGTGCTCCCCACTGTCTTTGTTGGTCCATCCGTTTGTTTCAGGTCACTTTGTTGCTGTAGCTTGTGTTGTTACCTGTGTTTCTATTCCTTGTGTTTCACATTTTTCATCAACTTTTTTTTATCTTTGTTTTCTTGAGAATTCATCTTGGTGAAAAAAAGAGACATTTAGATTAAATAGTTGGCTGAACTAGTGAATAAACTGTGTGTTTCTGTTCCAGTTGTTGAGAATAAAGCCTTTTTTTCTCTCAACTCCTGTAAATATTCAGAAAATTGGCTCTGGACAGACACTGACGGAGAATATGGGTCAGATGCTCTCACCGCTCTCGCCGACTCTCTTGTTGTGAATCATGCTTTTGAGTTTTTCTCCTACTGTGTTCTCACATGGGCTCAGTCTGATGTAATCTGAACATTGTGACACAAAAATGCTGGCATTAAAAATTCTGTAAAATTTCCTGTGACTTTTCTATTGTCATGGAGAGCATCTTCAGACAATTTCAGGAAAATGTCTCGACCTCAGTGTACGGTATGTCTGAAAGCAACTTATATAACAATTCCCTGGGGAGTCGAAGAACTAAGCCAGGCAACAATGTTGTTAGTCTCAAGACATCCGGCCAAATGCTGGCAGCCCCACCAAGTTCAATAATAACTTATATTTCCCTTATATTTCCAACGTATAAGTCATGGTGAACCATTGTCTACCACTTGGACCCCTCGTGGGGCTGCTGGTGCCAATCCCAGCAGACATAGGGCGAAAGCCAGGATACACCCTACACAGGTCATACCTTTAATTTAGACTCAACCGGACTGTGGAAGGAAACCAGAGAACACGGAGGAAACCCACACACACACACACACACACACACACACACACACACACACAGGGAGAACACGCAAACTCTTCACAGAAAGACCTGGAACTCAAACCAGCAACCTTCCTACTGTAATAATAATAATAATATATTTTATTTGTATGGCACTTTAGATTCAGCAATCTCAAAGCGCTACAGAGCAGAATAGAAAAATAAAAAGTAAAAACAAAGATAAGTAATAAGTTAAAAGTTAAAAGGAGAACATATTGGGGACATTTAACAAAAAGCCTTGGAGAACAGGTATGTTAAGGCTGTCAGGCAATATGTGCACTACAAACAAAAATAAAGTAAGGTGATGATAGAAATTTAAAGTATAGTATACTCACTTCTACGACAACAACTGTTAGGGCGATGTGGTGCTGGACCCAAGAGCAGGCAGGCGAAGGCAGTAGTAACAGTTTGGTGAAGAATGGGTTAACGGATGAGACGAACAATGCAGGAACCGGAGGTGAAGGCGGAGATCTGATCCAGACGGCGGATAGGGTAGGCGTCAGTGGCAGCATGCGTGGGCGGAAGGAAGTTCTAAGCACAGGAGTTAAAAAAAAGCAGAATATAAGCTTATAATTAGCACTAGAGAATTAAGATATCTTATAGAGAGCCTCTCTCTTAGAGAGAGGTCTGCAAAATCTGGTAAAGAGTGATTGAAGAACCAGGAAATAAGTAGAGGTGCTTGAGGATGGGATTGGGAGCAGGTGTCCAGAGAACCCTTTAAAATCCCTTTCCTGAATAAAGGGTTTTGAAAGGGTTCTTGGTGGAACCTTTATATAAAGGTTCTTCCTGGAGCCAAAAAGGGTTCTCCTATGAGGACAAGCCGAAAGAACCTTGTATGGACTTTTATTTCCAAAGGCCACATTATACTTCTCCGACTGCGTAATTCGTTATCCGACTACGTAACCACAGAGACCCCTCGAGCCTTCATAGTTCTCCGTCGCCGTGACGGATACGCACTGCAATTTCCCGCCCGATCAGTAGGGGTCGCTACGCAAGGTTGTTCTGCTTTTGGCTACAGTGAGCAATGGCGTCCGAGAGAGAAAGACTGTTGTTGTTGAAACAGTGGCCATTTCTCACTTTTCTGTGCGAGAACTTAGCCATTTAGAGTCTAAACATGTGCTGTGTGTATTAAGATATGACGTACTGTATTTATTGTTTGGCAGCGACATTGTCGGCGGTGATCAGCTCCGCCTCTGTGGACGCTCGGTGCGCACTGTGAGCCGGCACAGAGCAGCTTAGCTCAGCCTGTCCTGAGGACCAATCGCAGCCCTTGCCGTCTCCGTTGTCCCTTGACGGAGTGACGGACACTTAAAAAATATTTTAAGTGTCTCCGACAGGCTCTCCGTCGACGCAGAGGGCTCTGCGTAAACTACGTAGAGCACTTTACGTAGTTTACGTATAAATTGGGCTTAAGAGTGTACTATATGATGCACTATGGTTTGAAGGCTGGCAACTTAATGTCTTATGGTCATAAAAAGAATCACTGAATTACATGGATCAGTCACATCATTCCAATCCGAACGCCAATGACCACAGACTTTGACAGACATAAAAATAACAAAGCTGCAGTTGCCCTGAGCCTTTGACACTGTATTATGTGCTTGTGTATTATGTTTGTGTTACAGACGTTGAATTTGATCACATTTAACACATAATATGTGCTGAGGTAAGGGCCGCAAAAAACAGTAATCCTTAAATCTAATTGAATCAGCTGACACATGGTCATGTCTCTGGCCATGCCTCACAGCAGGGATTTAGATACTGATAGATTGAAGTTACTATGGAATTGTTGGTGAAGCAGTTACACCCTTGTACAAAAAAACATGGTTTTCCTGTGAGCGTCTGCCATCAGGATATGTCCTCCACTTGAGGTTATGTTATCCCGGTCACTGAAAAAGTCTTGGCTTCGAGGGGACGATGGGTGGAGGTTGCACAAATGCACGACGAGGCTTCCTCTCTGCCTTGTTCTCCTACATGTATCTGTCAGCCTGCGGCGATCAGAACTCGAGCCCAGAAAACCCTCTGGGGCTCATTCTGTCTGACATTGTCATTACTGGACAACACACACACAAGTTGTGGTTTTGAAAAACAAAGAGAAGCTGTGTTTCTTGTTCCCGCTTCAGAAAGACAGCGTGATTGTGCACACATTTACAGGGAGTGAAATGATCCCTGCAAAATGGCTGACCTGCCAGTTAAATATGGCAAGAGTGTGTCGATTAGTTTCAGAAGAAAGCTTTTTTGAGAGTCGTCTGCGATTGTGCACTCTTTCGTCACTTTACCGTTGCTCTATGCTTGAAAGACCACAAGCCAAATATGGAAATAGTGATAACTCATTAGCTAGTCTGGTTCCGATATAGTGGCACTTGTCCAGCAATGAGAGCAGAAATGGAAAATACACACTTCATGAATAAACTGGCACGCAAAAACCTCTGTTTTTAATTCACACGAGCTCCTCCTCGCTGCCTTTGTTGATGGGCGAACTAGAAACGTACCCATTGCCAAATATCGCAAAACCCTTTGATCAGCAGTAATCAATACTGTAACAGCATGACGGGTCTCGCTGAAGCTCGCACTATTCTTTTCCATTTTGCAACTTGTTTACAAGCTATTAAGGGGCCTCCTTCTCCTTTGTTGTCGTTCGTCAGTGTAATTGTCATTGACAACGCAGTTTGGCCCCACGACACCTGGGACATGCCTAAGGAATGTGATGAAGACAGGGCTTTGGAAAGTTAGGGAATGGGGGGTTAAAAGGCAAAATTAGTCTGACAATTACTTTGCGATGATGCTGTTAAGTCCATATACAAAAAAAAAACAAAAAAAAAAAACGCATTGAACTGATTAGCATGTCACTCTTTTTTCCCCCTCTACTCCCAAGGAGGATCAAACATTGAAGCCAGCTGTTTTTAGTGCTGCCATAAAAGTGTCCCCTCCATCACAGATATGATGTGAGAGCGGGAGAAGTCGAAGATTACGACATCTTTAGTAAAAAAAATGCGTGCAGCCATCACGCTGAAATGACCGGTTGCCTTTGAACCCGCGTCCTATGAAGTCACTTGAAGCGAATTCATACAGTATACGAAAGTAGGAGCAAAAAAAAGTTATTCTAGTGTTGTCCAAAGTCCAGTTGTTTCTTTAAAGCATGTTTTGCACAAATGGAAAAGTAATCCCAAAGAGAAAATAAACCACAATCATAAAGTTGTCACAGTTCACAAACTCTGCAGAGCTGCTTTATAAGATGACGCCACAAATACCAAATATGTCTGTTATTGCAAGTGACATTGTCATTATGCACTGACACAGCATCCCTGCTCTAGCGGGGCATAAAAATGTCCTACTAAACCAGCAACATAAACACGCTGATAAATTACATTTAGATGCCATCAAGCTTTGACATTTGCTGACACTAAAAAAGTGTTTCTCACGATTTGCCGAAGCGATGGTTCTCATTATCCAGCCGAGGAGTGAGCGGTGCTGGGTTGTTAATGAAAAGTACACAGACAGTGACCTTTGTAAAGTCTCCCTGCAAATGACAGTTAACAAACTCCAGTTACAGTGCAGTGAGAACTGGAATAGAGGGACAGGGTCTCACTGCTCACTAGGAAACTCGTCGTTTTATTTTTTCTTATTAATCCTCAGGTTGTCCTGTCGGACGGGCAGTGACAGGGTCAGCAGGGGTCACAGTGGCCCGCTAACCCCTGACTCTGCTCCTGAAACCAAGAGTGGAAAAATAACCTCAGACTCGAGCTCTGCCCAGACACTTAGGGAGCTGGAACAAGTAGAAAGACTGCGCTTTAATTCCACAAAGAGTGTGGAGGAATTTCTATCATGGCTAATGTCTTAATTAGCCTATAAGAAATAATAGCGTCCCGGACAGAAACACAGCCCGCCAAATCATGACAAAAATGGCAGCAGCGGTTCACTTGGACTCCTAAAAACATGCCTCTCATTAAGCGTCACAATAACAATTTCCTATTTTGCAGACAAGGTTTATAGAGCGAAATCAAACACAAAGTGTTATTAAATGTAGGTGTGTCCATGCAGACAGCTCGTAAAAAAATGATATTTTGTTTCCCTTTATGTATTCAGATATGCAAGCTAGTATTTTTGTGGTATTATTGTACAACTGTAAAGGCACATTGAAAAACAATTAGAGGATTTACTGCCAGGCATCAAATTAAACCGCCTGTGACCTCCGGGTTCACCCAGTCATTTTCATAAATCCTTGCTTGGACTGATTTATTGAAAGGCCTTAAGACGGGTTACCAGACGAACTGTGAATTTGCTGAGTTGATGATGGCACCGCGTTTTTTTAATTTTTTATTATTTTGTACACCACAGCCTATTAAGCTCCTTTGGAGCTTAGCTGATCACTGCTGATGAAAGGGTCAACACAATGACAGTTGCTATATGAGATGCAATCAGCCCTGGGACCATTAATGTTGGGGTAATCATCCTTTATGGTGGTATCGGTTTATAGGAGATGTACACAGCAATACTAGCAGACTGTGCAAAAAGGATTAGCGTGAATCATACACTCAATGCAGACTTTAGGTGGAGCTCACCGCAACGTAGATAACGTAGATAGTGTCAGATCTGTCATCGGTCTCGTGCAATATCCTACGCGAGCATTCATCACGCTGTCCAGTTTTATCGATTCAGTCCATCTGGACAACTTAAGAGTCTCAAATGTGCCGTTTGGCTTTCAGAACCCTGCTGACCAGATCTGCGCACTTACAGCGCTTCCCAAGTTTTGAGCACTTGAGTCGAGTTGTTCTTTGCTCCGTTACGGCAGGTGCCCTTTCTCACGCTCTCGCCGAGGCCATATGGTCTAGTCCGGCCCGAGCCTCAGCCTGCACCGGGGGCTCGCTGTCTGCCAAAGCCTTGTCACACCTGAGAACTGAAGATCAAAAGTATGGTGCGGCGCCTACAACCGCACAGCTGCTGCACGTGCCAAACTTCCTTACTCTGTTGCACTTCCTTTCCTTTCAGCACATGTGTTTCCAAGGTTGACCACTAATCCTCCATTTATGTGCAATACTGTAGTCTCGAGAACTCACTTGGAGTGACAGCTCTGGAAACGCTCAGCCATGTTGTTGTGTCTTCGGGCGACGTTGTCCCCTCTGGTTTGCTCAGCTTTCGTTCTCTTTGTCTTTTTGTTTGTTTTCCCACGTTTGTTTCGCCTTCACTGTCGAACGCCCCACACTCAGGGAGCAGTAGCAACGGGGACAAGGCTTCTGCAAAAATCACCCGGCCAAACCATAACCAGAGAGGCATAATTGGAACTGGGGTTTCCACTTGTAAAACAATGGCTTTGGCCAGCACCTTTTAAATCAGCCAGCTAAAAAAACGAGGAGTGTTTTCTGTTTAGTGCAGAATTAAAGATCTGAATTGGGACTGTCATTACAGAATTCCACCAGGACTGCAAACGCTGCAAAAGTCTGACTCAGACCAAAGCAGGAGAAACCTCTGGAGCAAATAAATATTCCAGATAGGGCTTCGTCTCTGAGCAACGAACAAAAACAAACAAATTAAAAATATCACTATCTGATTAAAGGGGAGAGAGTTATTGATTGTCATTTGGCTTGCAGAGATTTTTAGAATTGTGTTTACCACTTAACTGGATGGACATTGGCGCAAGTAGGGACAACTTAAGATTAAGTTTGTGTCTCCTGCAGCTCAGTCGTCATCTAGCAAGCGGCGTTTGAGCGATCCTATTGACTTCAGCAGATGCACTCAGTCTAAGTTAACTTGTTTTTTTTTTGTAGCCAAAATTGATTTGGAAAATATTACCACCGAGGTCCCTTTAATGATCTCAGTCCCATTAATTTCCTCAGGGAAATCCATCTTTGTCCCTCTACATCAAGAGAAACTGGGATTTATTTTGTACTTTTCGATCCCCTTAATGAAACCATACCCAGAGCATATTAGTAAAAGTGTCTGATGTTTGTATTAATGCTGAATCAAGAATATTGTACCATGGTTTATGTGAATATGATAAATTCATATTTGGATGTAATTCTATGGAGCCCCGAAGTGACATGAGAAAAAATGAAATGAGTTTCCAAAAAAATTATGATTTTTTTTCCCCAAATTGTTTTTTTTTCATATGTTCATGATTTTTTGTTTTTCATAATTTTTTGAGACATTTTCTTTGTCTTTTTTTCTTCTCATGTCACTTCGGGGGCTCCGTAGAATTCTGTTATTATCCAGCTAAATAGTATTTCCTAGCTTCCTAAATATAGCGCACACCTGCACTTTGCTCAAAGAAGGAGCTGTAATTCAATTTTCCATTTCAAATAAAAATGAAATGCATGACTTTAAGTGCAGGTACAAGAGCGGTGAATGTGCGCAAATAAAGTGCAGATGATCGTCAGCTTCTTAAACAACAATTAGTTGGTTTGTAGAGAGCAATGGCGCTCAGATGTTTGGAATAAATACCGTATTTTGTATCGTGAAATCCAAATATATTCATTGCTAATCTAGACAATGGCAAAAGTGTTTATGGTTCTGTGAAACAGATACTATAATTGCACTGATAATTTACTAATCATCCCTTGTAAAAATGTGGAAACCATGACAGAGCTCACTCAATCTGTACCCAATATTGTGTATCAGACGCAGCTGTATGCTTTGAGCAAAGTTTAATTCGGAGGAGGAAAAAAAAGTGCTCGCTCGCATAACTGATGCTCACTGTACCATTACGGACTTGCAAGCAAGGCCACGCTTTTATTTTATGATGCAGATGTTTATCAGAAATGAGACACCGCTCCTTGGCACTAAAAAGCAGCATTGTGATGGACCGGCATTATTGTGTCACTGCCAGATGCAGTGGTCTCAATTTAATGTTTTCATGACAACTGTTAAATCTCAGCAAAGCCACAGAGTTAGCACATCCCCAAGGTCAGATGTGGACCTCGGCTCCAGAGTTTTTCCATGCACAAGAGTCACATTCAAGATGTTGCCGTTTTCATCCTGAAATTAGATACAGAGCACTTGAATGAAGTGATGCCCAGACTTAATCTTCTTGCCCGAAGATCTAAAAGAATGGATGGACGGATATTCATCGTGTTAACAAAACATATTGTAATATTCCACTTGCTTTTAAATGTAATAGAGCCCAGGTTATGGCTGTGTATCGCTCACTGATTTACAACTTATCACTTCAAGACTTCAAAGGGTGTTTTTCTTTTCTTTTCCAGCAGTTCTCAAAATAACTGGGAAACAGTGCGGTCAATTTTCCAGGCCATTGTTGGCAAGCCACCTGTCCTGCTGACTCGAATGATATGCTTTAAATCTGTTGGGTGTTGGAAATCATCATATCAGATCAAATACCACAAACCTGGCTGACTGACTGTGTTCATAAAAACTTAGACGCTGCTTCTTCAACAAAATGGAGTGAAGGAAAAATAGTTTGAGTCACTTAAAGGTGCCATATGTAAGAATGTGGCCAAAAACAGTTACTACATTCAAATTCAAAATACAGAGGTCTTTTAGGCTTCGTTTTCTGACGTAACTGGCAACCCGTGGTTGCTCGGCAGCTGAGACTCTGCTGACTGCAATGGTTGGTAGATGCCAAAACATGATTTAAACATAAACATGATTTGCAGTCTGCAATATATTTTTTTTAATGCAAATATTTTGGCTGTACTGTTGTTGTTGGTGAGTTCAGTAGGTTTTATGAACTTTATTCCCGAGTCTCTGTCACATATTAGGAGGATTTTATGGCCAGATTTATTACATAATGCACCTTTAATTAAACACAATTGGTCCAAACATAAAGAAAAAAGTCCCACAAGTCAGTCTTTCCTTTAAATGACCTAAATATACAAATATTTAGACATCATTTTAGTGGAGACAATATAAACAGTGTTATATACATACAAAATGCAAACAATCTACGCAAACTAGAGACATGTCATTATGGAACAACTGGAAACAAGCAGTGGTGTTAAAGTTGGGGATAATATAAAAGTGTAAGTTTAGTTAAAAAAAAAAAAACAATAAAAAAAAAAAAACATGCTGCCTTTGTTCCTAAAAGATGTGGGTTGTCAGCTTAGCTAAGGAATTGGCAGGATGAGATGAACCAATAGGAACCAGAAGGTTTAGGGGTCATTCGGGGAGTAGTGAGAACATGCCGCTCACCAAATCTCTCGTTTCTCTAATGTAAAAATTAACCATACTCTTTTCCGCTGACCACAGTGGATTTGAGAGTGGCTGAGGTACACGCTCTCGCAGTGCTTTCGTTCATAACTCAATAAGGATCAGTTTCACTATAGAGAGCGCTGGCGTCAGGGAAGGGAAATCTTTAGAGCAACACAACACAGAATGAAGTGTAAATGGTGAAGCTGCAACCGAAAGGTTTCGATTTTTGGTTGTCATGGACTTCGTGTTATACTGGAGTTGAGAGCATTTTGGTCCGTAGCCTAATGTGTTCGTGTTGGCACTCGCCTTCTCACCAGAATGGCTGCCAGATGTCTTTTCTTTTTTTTTTCTTTTTTCGGAGAGCCGAGGACCTGAAGCACGGTGACTCTGCGAACCCCGGCTCCTAAAACCACCAACAACGTACACGCAAACTGGCACCATTTAATGAGTCACACAATTGCTTCAAAGTGAAATTACATCCATTTAAAACTGTCTTACACATCAACTAAAAAGACACGAGGGAAAAAAAAAAAAAAAAGTGTCTACCTTCAATTTATAGCCAAATGAAAACCGCAAAGACAAAAGTGGAACATGTGCAAGTTATTATGGATACACTCTATTCTCAGAGATGAGAGCAGCATGTGGGGTGGGGGCGGCGGGCGGCGGCGGTAGTGGTGGGGGGGCATAATCTCTGCCCGGCATATTTGTATGATACCAGACTTTGAAATGGAAAAATCAAAGGAAAGCTTTTTAGAACAAAACGTGAACTTTTCTTGCTGTCTCTTTGTGAGCGGCCATTGTATATAATCATCATTCAAGCTGTTGGTTAAAGCCATCAAAGGATCTGTACTCGATTACTATATCACAGGTGATTACAGGGAAATCGGGACGCATAACCTGTGAGTAAAAGCAGCAGAGGGAGGGGGGAAAAGTACAGCTGACGGGGTGCAAAGAATGTTTTTGGCACGGTAAAGCTTACACTCACGTACATGTGAAAATATAGGCCCATAAAGCCTTAATGCAACACTTGGGAGATACGGTACAAGTCGGTGCACGGCCTATAGTTAGAGGCAGAGGGGGCCACCGTGTCCTAACGACTGTCCGCGGCGCTGCTGCGTGGGTGGCTGCAACAGTGGCAGCGTCAGCCGCACTACTGACACTGGATTTATCCAACGGCTTGTCAGAGCCAGAACACGCAAAGAAATAAAGCTACGGTGCTGTCAGGAGCCAACATGCCGCACTGGGTCTAGCGGTGGGGCACTTTTGTAACCAGTGTCACAGATATTTCCCAGAGGCAGGCGAACACGCACTGTGAATTTCTATTCTAACAAACTGCAGAGCGAAAAAAAACATTGGGAGGACACCAGCTGCTGCTACGTGGACATGAGACCCAATAACGTGATTTATTTAAAAAGGGAAAAACACACCGGAAAATTAATAAAATAAGACAAAGAGATGACACAGATTTAAGAGCTCTGTCTTCATCCAAACTGGACTGGGTCTATTTATTATAACATGAAAGGTAATGGTTTAAAAAATGTGCTGTTCCCTATTCCCTACAGGTCTTGCTGCAGTTCCCATGTCGAGCAGCTGATTCTTCAGCTGGACCATGATGACATAATGGAGACGAAGAGAAAGAGAGAGAACTGAAGGAGGTAACACCTGGTTCCCCAGAGTCCTGTTGAGGCCCCTGGATGGAGACAGGGTGTTCAGTGGCACTCAGAGGGCCACGCCGCACTCAGCTGTTGCATGACGGATGCCCGAAGAGTGTTACCAGAACAACTAGCTGAGTGGATGATCTGAGGCAAAGGGGGCACTTAGCGATGACATTTAAAAATCTAGGTGAGAGGTGGGCCAACGGGGTGATATCATGTGAGCATGTGTGTGTGTGTGTGTGTGTGTGGTATGGTGTGACTGAAAGAATGCGTTTTGATTGTGTGTCAGGACCCGCAGGGTGAAATCAGGTGACGTGTCACTAATAAATCGACGTGTCCCTTGCATATGTTTTACAGACAGCCCATCTGTCTGTGGCTGTTGCCGTAAAAAAACGATCAGCCACGGGAACAAAGTCCGGCCAACGCGTTCTCCGAGACACACGCACGTACGACATGAGAGTTAAAATATCAGGTCATGAAGTTGGTACCATCACACACACACACAAAGACTTGCCGCATCAGCTTCACAGGACATGCTCCTCTCCCACTGCGTTTAAAGTGGAACCACACAGTGTTTGTTAATACACTGTGTGTATTAGCAGCACCTCCAGCACATCTGGAGGTGCTGCTGCAGAAGGCCGCGGTCCCCTTCCTCTTCTTCCTCCCTCTCCTCCTCATCCTCATCCCCGATTAAAAAAACCAATCTCGCTATGTCCGTAATTATTCCACACATGCTTATGCAACAAAGCAGTAGCCAAGCCAAATGACAAACAGACCAGAGCCATAAATTAAGACTCATTTCTTTCTTCAATGGCTTGCACTCTCATAACGTTCGCCACTAATTCTGTGCGGCAAAAAAAAAAGTTGCAACAGTGCACTTTTCCTGCCCGTGCGTCGCTCCTATGAGCACCACGTATCTAAGCAACAAAACAAATACGGCGTGCGCTGGAAAATTAAAAAAAAAATACATAGAGAAAAATGCATTGACCTACTCATTGTGAATGATTTCGCTGAGGCAAATAAACTATCCGTGGCCTTTAAAGACACAGCTACCAGTGCAGATATCGTTATGATTACTGTTGTAAATCTTCATACACAGATAACTAAGCCTCACTTAGGGCCAATTCCAATTCCTATCTTAACCCTCAAGCTCAACCCTTAATCTTAACTGGCCCTCAAAACCAAGTGTTGAGGGTTATTTGTTACTTAGAAATGGGACACCCCTTAAATGCAGATACGTCCTCAGACTGGGGGGGGGGGGGCAGAATAACACGAAAGCTGCGTCCAGTCTGTCAAGTCCAAAAAAGAAGAAGAAGAACGTATATAGATAAATGTTACTCAAAAATGACGTAAGTAATCCATAAAAAAACAGGCCTCAACTAAGATAATACAATGGTTTTCATAATTTTCATATCTCTATTAACAAAGAAAATACTTATTTGTAGCTTACTCGTTTTGCTGCTTTTGGCGCCATCTTTGCTCTTTCAAAACACGCAATGCATTCTGGGTATCCCTTGCTCCCAAGGGTGGTTGAGATTGAGGTTTAAGGGCTGTATTTCCCTCAATATTGAGATTTTACGAGACCACTCTTGGGAGCAAGGTCTACCCAGAATGCATTGTGTGTTTTCACATAAGAAAGATGGCGTCGAAAGCAGTGAAGCGAGTGCGATACAAATGAAGTATTTTCTTTGTTAATAGAGATATAAAAATTATGAAAACCATTGTATTATCTTAGTTTAGGCCCATATTATTATTACTGACGTCATTGTTGCGTAACATTTATTATTATATTTTACAATCTTTTGTCAATAGCCGGCCGGTGCGCACACGCGATCGTTTGCTATCGTTTACTTTTCGATAAGCCGTGGTGTGTGGTAACTGTCAGCTGAATATGTCCGTGGTTGTGGTATTTGTATGAGTATCATCTTATAACTAACTGACAACCTAGTAACTTGACTAAAAAACGGATCGTAGTAAATAATCCTGACGTAAATGTGTTGTTCTTCTTCTTCTTTTTTGGAGTTGACAGACTGGACGCAGCTTTGGCGTTATTCTGCCCCCCACAGTCTGAAGACGTATCTGCATTTAAGGGGTGTCCCATTTCTATCTATCTATCTATCTATCTATCTATCTATCTATCTATCTATCTATCTATCTATCTATCTATCTATCTATCTATCTATCTATCTATCTATCTATCTATCTATCTATCTATCTATCTATCTATCTGTCTGGCCTCAGTTTTCTTCCTTTAAAGATCAGACCAATTGAGAGGAAAGTAGAGGAGAAGAGAGCAGAGGAGAGAGTTTTTCTTTGGGCTATAGCGAGCACTCACTTAATCAAGCAGACATGTGGCATGGTGTGGCAGCTGCCTGGGTGCATAAGTACATGTCTTGTGGTTTATGCTGGTTTAAGACAGGACGGATGTGGCACTAGTGGCAGCCTGTCTCAACTTGTTCCCGGTATGTTCGTTTTGACAGTCAGCTTAGACCCCATGGGCAGGCCCTCCTCACCCCAGCTGATCCAAAAACATAATACATTTGGTTTTTTCGGAGACAGAAATAGAAGCCACATTATCCTTCAAATATGGAAAGCTGTTGCCCAGAGAAACAAACAAAAAGAAAAAAAAAGTAATTTAATTTTTTCCTCCTGCCTTCTGGCTTTTCTTTTTTTTTCTCTTTTTTTTTAAAGAACAGAGCAGATATATATTCACACGCAGGCATTCAGTTCAAGCGAGCACACCATATGTATGAGCATTAATCAAATGTTCCTGGGCCTTGCCTTTAGTACCCAATTCACAATATAACAAATGTTCCTCCGAGCACCACATCTGTAGAGGATGTCAATAAAGGACTTTGAAATGTACACCAACACCAGCGTTTCAAAGAGCGGCTTTGAAACAGCTTCCACTGGAAGGTGCTCGCTGAAAGGAAGACCAGCGGGGTATTGAAAAGATGTCCATTTCCCCCCAACTTTTTTTTTTCTTCCTATATGTAAATCCCACATTCCCTGCGGGCGCCGTTTCTCGGCGAGGTGTCTATATATGGAGCCACTTTATTACGGACAAATCCTCTTTAATGTTCTTGTCGGCGGAAGAACAGCTGGAGTGGAGATAAAAATGAGGAAGCAATCTCCACCAGCTGTTGAAGTATTAATACAAAAATTAACTACTGTGTGTTGGTTAATTGCTTTCTGCTTAATGTGCTTTCAAAAGCCTTGATTCCTCTTTTCTGTTACACAATCGCAACGGCGGCGGGGATATCAAGAGGCCTGTGAAATTAAAGATTCCATTTAAAGGAGCCGCTCCCTCCCTCCCTCCCTCCCCCCCTTCTTCTCACGGCTCAGTGACCATAATGGACTCATGTGTTGAATAACCAGAATGGTCACATTAGACACCTGCTACTGTGGTCTTGCTAGAGACACAGATAGGGGGAAACTCAAACACAAGCGCTGTTCATCCGTCAAGAGGTCACGCAAACATTTCCATAAGTGAGACTGTAGGTCCATCGTGCTCCGGCTCCGTCCCATTCCGGCGATTCTCGTAACGCCCTGCACGCAAGCGTTCGGCTGAGTGACGAGGAGAGGTTTCAAACGGCACAGCTGGTACATTTGCTTTAACTGCCGTGCGTTTTATTTGCATTATTATCTGTTGCCACCTCACTCCTTAGATCTACACAGACCGGGGCCACATGGAAGCAGTTAAGAACTGTGTGTCACTTAAAAGAAAACAAAAAAGATTTTTTTTTTTTTTTCTCTCTCCTCCCCTCTTTAAGGACTCACAGCACTCCTCCTCCTCTGGGGCCCATACATGCACGGGTCATGTCTCCAGCACATTTAATTCCATGCTGTAAAAACATTAATCAGAGCCAGATGAAGTGGGAAGAATTCTAAGACGTTATGTTTTTTTATGGATAATTTGAGGCGATTTATGCAGGATAAATAAGAAAATAATGAGCCCCAGACAGAACTACACAGGGCACTGGTTGTTATTTGGACATATTAGCGAATAATAATCGGCAAAATAAGATAGATAGATAGATAGATAGATAGATAGATAGATAGATAGATAGATAGATAGATAGATAGATAGATAGATAGATAGATAGATAGATAGATAGATAGATAGATAGATAGATAGATAGATAGATAGATCAGGAAAAAGTCAGAGTTGAAATCGTTTCCATTCTTGTCCATTAGATGGCTTACTTGTGCTATTAATTTCAAACATATCGGCGAGGATGGGGCCCATAGTTCATGATCAGGCCACAGTTGACATCTTCCAGGAAAACAATGCTGGATAAGAGTGCTGTGTGACATATGAGAGGTCAGAGAGAGGGCTGCCACCGCAGAGCCAGAGCCAAAAGACAAGGAGAGGGAGCAGGCCAATTTGACACTCATTACTGCTGTCTCTCACTCCCTCGATCTTGCTATCTCACACGCATACAAACATTTGACACTATACAGCAAAATAAGACAAAAAACACAAATTATTATTATTAAAAAAAAAACAAATTGAATGTAGTGAATGACATGTGACATACAGCATACCAGATGCCACTAGGACAGTATTGAAAAGGAAGGCTCGAGTGATGAGGTGTAAAATAAAATCAATTTTTCATGTTCATTTTCCGGGCTGTAATCATTAAAAAGAGAATAAGACAGAGAGAATTCAAAAACCTTATCATACGGCACAAGTTTTCTATACTGTATATAAAACTCCCCTCCTCCCCACTGCTTTGATATTGCATGCACTGTGAACATGGAGTGTGTATCTCCGTTTCCAGTGGCACCACCTCACAAACTGTCATTAAAGTGCATGTCCTCAGGTGGAAAATGACTTCTGTGGGGGTGCTTCTCCAATGATAACATGGATTTGCTCTAAAATACGTAGCTTTTCTCCGAGCATCATGAATAAGTAAACAGTGACGGGGAAAAAACGTTCGCATTTTCACTGTCGTTCCTAATGCTTTTACTTTTAAGATGCATATTGAGGCATGCATAAAACATTCTCTTTCCCCATTTTCTCTGCTACTGCAGTGAATGATGGGAGAAACTTAAGCACACACACACACACACACACAAACCTTTTCACAGCAAAAGGAAAACAGATGAACAAACAACAAAAGTCTAAATGTATCCCAGGTGCAACACTGAGACCCAAAGTAACATGTCTCTGCTTTTCCATGTAGTCGATCGCGTTTGCACGACTCTGGAGTTGTGCTTTTGCTGAACAAACATCATTGTTATACCGTTGCCCTGGAAAACAGGACCGTGATTTTGGCCCCAGCACTGAGAAGTTTTTCACTTAGCATTTGAGAGGATTAAATCAATTATGTGATTCTGTATTTACTGCTTGCGTGCCGACAGTCATTTGTAATTAGCTTATTGCTTTTTATCTAATGTAATGCAATGAAATGCCTGGAAGCAGCTCTGGGAGCCCACTTGGCTGGAGCGACTCGGGTGGGCGCCGCATCTATGCAGGAACCCCACTGAAGTCCATCTGATTGTCCAGCATGCGTAAGGAAAGGAGGGGACTGGTCGGGGTCTCGCGTGAGCAGCCACAGACAGAGAGGTAGTGGGATCAGTGTCGCAGTAGAAGGAGGGACCACCCGCTTTGATGGCTGCATCCTCCAAACCTCATTACCCTCAGAGGCCTTGCTCACCTGATACCTGCAGGTAGGGAACCACAGGGGGGCTTTTGCAGCAATGGGACGCCGAGGCCCAAGGGCCCTCTTGGAGTAGCTCGCATTCAACTTTGACCACCCACATCAATCACAAGCCCATAACACAAAGATGATCATCTGGTTTGGAGCGAGAGAAAGAGAGCTGTTTATTCATGGAAAGCTAATTGCCTATACCTAGCCACTGTTCTGCGTCCAACACTACAAAGCACAAAGGATGCAGGGTTGGATTTAGTCCATTATATTTGGACTTGCCTGAAGGACTGAATGTTGCCTGACAGTTTAAGGACAGGGAATCCTTTTCAAGTTAATTCTGTCAACCTTCTGGTGAACAGACGGATGAAGTCTCTGGCTTAACTAACACAAGAATGAGCTGGACCTCAGTTAAAGGCAGAGCTTCAAGCGCTGCCCATCTTTCCTCAAAGGGAAACGGCTCCAAGATGTCATCCAGTCAAGCTTGCCTCGACGGAACCCCTCCCAAAGAGCCCCTTCACCACCCCCTTGTCTTCCTTTCCCAAACGGGAGAAACAGACCCATGTTGCACTGCAGACTGTTCCGTTTATGAAAGAGGTCAGGGTGCCACATATGGCCAGCGCGTTAAAATACACACAGCTCCTGCCGTGGCTGCTAAAAATGTATTGCGGCTGTCTGTACATGCAGGAATAAAATAAACTCTGAATGTTTCAGCGAGAAGTGCTGAGAATTTAATGACGGAGTATTCGAAACTATGGTCAGATTTGTACATGAAAAAAAGCCCGAAAAAGTGCACGTCTCGAAAAGTCCAAAGATATTGGGTTAGACGTCAGCAATATACACAGAGAGTTGTTTGACTTGGCACGAGGGGTACGCGCAGATTTGCCGGGGATAAGTGCGTGTCACACGCCATCTGAGAGGATCGCAGGGCCGCAGTAAGCCATAGGAAACTCGCGGTGAAACTAAACACATGCAATGACAGCCACAGGCGGTTCATGTGAGCCAAGGAGTCTTAGCTCCCAAAAGACTGACCCGAGGGGGAGCGAGAGCGCAGGGGCTACTGATAAGTGGAATAAAGAGCTGAAAATATGAATACCTTCTCCTTCAAAGTAAACCATTATGCACCACCAAATTCTGCTTATTTTCAGTGCCATTCTGGCGCTTATTTCTCTTGGCCCGCACGATGCCCCTCTCTGGCCCTGTAGCAGATTTGTGGCTCTCCTTTTCACCTCACCAGCAAAGAGACGTTGTGCTTAATAAGACAGAGGTTGGAGATTACACTGTAGATTGTGTGAGCATTAAAAACCAATGCTTCCCCTGGGTTTTTACGATCATCAATAAAGCCTCTTCTGACGCCAAAGACAAAAATCTTCATCACCGTGTGCTGTTGCAGGCGCCAGTAAATGTGGAGAAAAGGTCAAGAAGGGATCATGGTATGTTGCTGGGTGTTGTTTTCGAGTTTTTTTTTGTTTTTTTTTATGATCATCACGCCTTGTGTCTGGCACAAATACTGTAAGGTTGCAAGTTTGAATCGAGCAACAGCCAGTTCATTCATCACTGTGCAGTGAACACCTACTTTTCTCCCAGCTGGCAAGTGTGGTTAGCCAGCAGTGACACAAATCAAATTCATTTTCTTAATTATAGTCTGTGATTAAAAAAAAAATAATAATAATTTAATTCATGAATAGATAATAAATGAAATTGCGAATCTCTCCAGACAGAAACGAATGGTGTAATAGTACGTGTACTGCCAGTAAAGAGTGAAGAGAAGTTCAAGAGGGCATCACTGGGTGCAGTACTGGGTGTTGCTCTCCAACGCCCTTGTCTTTACGAGATCAGGCCTGGTTCTGGATATTCTGCTATGACCTGTGGCCAAAACACTGTGTCCTACCTCTCAACTCTGTGATCCTTTCTCACACCTAGCAGTTGTGGGTAATAATCAACCATAATTCCATCTCCTGCTGGGCGATGAAAAATCTCCCCCTCTGCTCTATGTTTTTTTTTTTTCCAATTGCAGGGTCATGTGCTAGCAAAGCATTGTGGGAAGAGAGGAGGAAAAAGTTTTTGGGTGTGGGTTGGGGTGGGTGGGGGTTGCTCATAAAAAAAGACAGAATAAAAACATGTGTAATGAGAAAACATGTGGTGTGTAACTATTGGAAGTCATCAGCAACAGAAAATAATAATTAAAGTGCAGGATGGAGCACAAAAAAAAAACTGAAGCTGCCTTTTCGTGGCTGTAAGACCACTGTCATCATGTCTCAGGAATTAGGCAAACATATGCTGGTCTGCTGCTGTTGAAACCGAGGCGCCTCGCTTAGGCTGCGGTTTGGGAACATGAAAGGCTTTGTGGGATGAGCAGGAGGACTGGCCCTAATTCAGGGCCTCATTGCCAGGGAAGCTGGCAGCAAACTACGATTGTGGGACAGGGAAAGGAATTTGGTTACATATTCCAGCGAGGACCGCAGCTCCAAACAAACCGAAGCAACAGGCTGCTGAATAAACCATTCTGTCCACATTCAAACCCCCTCGTCTAGCTGTTGCTGCAGGGGTGACGGATTCACTCCCACCTGACTGAACCCCCTCCCGGAGGATGATGAACATGGGGACAAAGAATGTAGAAGGTCGAGCCCGAATGTTGAACTTGCAGCCCTTGCAACGCTGCTGAGATCTGCTCCCATGCAGGGCTCAGGATGCTGGCAGCAGACTCGCTTATTTGGAAGAGTGTTTGGAAAACAAAGCATGCTTTGTGTTGTTTTATTGCAGACAATTAAAGTCTTAAACTCGATATCTATCTTTCAGAGGATGCACAGAGGTCAGTGGAAGATGTGCAAGGGAAAATATTCCCCCGGGCTGCTGATTTGACTGGGTTAAACACACTGTAACCTGATCAACTCGGCTAATTGAATGAAACTCTCTTGCTTGCAACATACCTTTTCACAGCCATCGTGATGTATGTCCACGGGGCGAGCCCGTCCTGATTGGCAGGACATTTTCTGGCATTTTCAGACAGGCAGGGATTAGATTAATCATGTCTCTGCTCAGGGTACATATGATTATGGTTGACTGTTTACAAGTTTTCTCAGATGTGCTCTCCATTGCCAGGACATGGTGGTAGCGCTCCGAGCCTGAAACTCATTCACGCATGTGGTGGTCTTGTTTTAGACTAAGTTGCAGTGAAATTTCTTTTTATTTCTTTTTTTTTTTTTTTGCATCGGAAAATACAGATGTGAGGCAACATTGGATTTACACCTCCTTGTTAGCATTTATTTAACTTCCAGCCTGTTGAGACTAAGTGTGAAACTAAGTAAAAGTGATTTATTACGCTTCACTGACATCTGATTTGTGTTGATGCGGCTAATTCCATGCAGGTTCTCCCCCCCAAAAAATGCTAAGTTTATTATTTTGCAATATTTGCTGAAGTAGATTTGTCTCTCAGGAAAGAATAGTTTGTGTCACTATCATGCCCAGCCAGTGGGAGGCAGCACAGACTGGAGGATAACAGCATCATCGAGCACACACTTGCACTTGCATGTGTGCACACATGGGGTGAGTCACTTCGGTGGTTGAAAGTGACCATATCACACATCTGGGGTGCAGACCCAAACGGCCAGTGGCGGAGAAGAGGACTGTGGATGCGAGCCAGAGGAGCAGTGTCATGTGGCATGCAGAGGGGAGTGTAGACTGCATTCGATTTCTGCCTGTAATCCTGTGTCTGAGAGAAATGTTTGGTTGGGGTTAAAAGCAACGCTGCCCCGCATTTTCCTCCACTTCTAATTACAACATAGCTGAGGCTCAGCGGCAGCCGGCGTAACTGTTGTTGTTGTTGTTGCTGTTTGTTGTCATTACGTAGTCCTCCCCCACAACACACTTGTCACGCGCACACACACACGCTCAGACACCTACAATCAGAGGCCGAGCCCTTTTACACCCATGTGTGACACCGCCGCACGTGCACGCACACACACACATGGGGAACACACATGCTGTATTTAAAGACTCTAACGACTTCATGCACGCATGCTAGAGGCGAGTTTTACGCGCAGAGAAAACACACATCCGTCCACAAAGCGATCAACATAGTTGAGTGGTAACCAGAGCCCGAGCCCAATATAGGGACACAAATCTGTTTGGTGCCACTGGGAAATTAGTACAACCAGACTGGAAACCAGAAAACACTCTGTAGACATTTTGGTGGACCAGATATCACAACTTGTACATATGTGAGAGAAATTGTGTGTGGTGAGAAGACAAGTGAGTCACTTATGCGCCAAATACCAACTGTACAAAACATGTGAACTACCGCTGACTAATCGATGCCAGATATGAGGAGTTAACGTAATGTTTTTACGTGATAAAATGTTGCAGAAGTACACATTTGTTCACTTTATTCTGCTTGATAAAATCTGCACATACCAAAGCTGTTAAATAAGCACATACTCATTGTAATGGCATTTTTCACGATTTTTTCCATATTGCACATTAAGATGCAACACTCACACACACACACACACACACACACACACACACACACACACACACACACACACACACACACACACACACACACACACACACACACACACGTTTTGATGATGCTGACACTCATCAGAACCAAAGCTACAACTGCAAGTCTGTCTAAATACATACTGCAGTGTGCACGCCACAGTTTCTCAGTCTGTAATTTAATGTTCGCAATTAAAAACTCCTGTGCTGTCTCTCGGAGCACGAAATTTACTGAATCAACGCCTTTAAATCAAGCGTTTCCTTCTGTGACAGACTTGTGTCTCCCGGAGGATTTTGCCATTCCAAACCGCAGTCTGCGATCCCCACGTTGTTTTCACTCCCAATCACACGCTTTATCTCCAATTGCTGACTAATTACCAAGAGCAAAGGGTTATGGGAAAGGCCCCAAAAATGGCAGTCTGATGTTTTTGTGGTTCAGCATTTGGATTGCTGCTTTTTTAATTTAATTGTCTGTTGAATTACAGTGTGTGACATAGATGTCAGATGTGAGCTGGGTCACAGCAGGGTCAGCGTGTTAATTTTCTACATCACAACGAATAAAACACTATTTACGAGATGAACGCGTACAAAAATGCATACTTTTGAGGGAATATATGCATGCATTCATATCTATAGAAAATATTTTCATAGTGTTATAAGTCTGTTATCAGTAGATGCAGCCATTTCTGTGCATGTGAATTAAATGATGGTAGGACAACATGCAGTTTGGATGTACATTTCAGCACAAAAGAGGCCAGACCATATCTTTAGCATGGTATCAGTAGATACTATACTAATGTGGGAAAGTGAAGATGCAGGAAAAATATGCAGCAAACAACTTTGGATCTGTTTTTTTTTCCAAGAGTTTTATTCTTGGCACTGTGGGAAAAGCTTCTGTTCTGTGAGCGCGGAAACAAAGGAAACACTAAAACTCTCCGCAGAAATCCCAACATGTACGTAACTGTCTGCAGCACAGGTTGAAAGGTGCCTTTTTAGTGGTGGGAGGAAACTTTGTGACAAAATGATGCGTCATTGATTGCCATGATCAATCACCCCCCCCCCCACACACACACACACACACACACACAGACCTCTGTGATCTCAGACGCTGTGGATGAAGTAATGTGATGACATGCCATGCCGCAGTTGATGTTTGTGCGAAACACCGGAGGTGACTGACTCATATAGAGGCACAGTGCAGTGTGACATGTATGATTCTCCGTAGAGAGAAAAAAAGGGGGATGCTTAATGCCTCTGTTCATGATGAAGCAGCGAATTATGGAGACAGGGTGTGTCATCTCATTCTCTGCTCCTTTCATCATAATCTCCCCCACTGTGTTCAGAGAAAAGCTCACCAGAGACCATCAGCTCCAAACTGTAGCCTTGAACATCACACTGAGATCTACCTATGGCCTATTTGAACAGTTAACTTCACAGTCAGCTTACGGATTAATGGCCACCATTGTAAAATTTAAGAAGTGAAGTAAAAAAAAAAAAGAAAGAAAAAAAAAAAAAAGTGAAATGTATCGCGGTGGATGTCAGTAAACATGCCTGAGATCTGTGTTGCTCTGGGTCACCTCTGCCATGCAGCTGTTAGTTTCTGCACAAACTGATGACTGACAGACTACATACAAGAACACACACGCAAAACAAACGTGCAACCAGATACGACAACAACAGTACACCCACTTGTCCAGCTGAATTTAGACTGGTTTCTACAATTACCAAAACATCCTGAAAGTTATTTAAAGTGATGTCACTGGGAATTTCGACGCCGTTATGGTCCATCTGTTTCATTATAACAAAATGCATAGTTTCAAACACTCATTTCACTGAGAAATATTTGCTTACAGTAATCAAAAGTCAAATAATTTGACTTAATTTTTGTACAGTCACCTGTTTTGTATGAATTGTTGTGTTTCATTACCCCAGAATGAGTCTTTTATCTTTATATGAGGAGCTGGGTCAGCCATGGACAAACTAAGTCATCTAAGTCTAAAGTCTAAGGATATTCACCATACAAATTAACCAATAAATTACACCCTGAACCTTTAAATATAGCATTCATTACTAATGGTGTAATGAGCAACACATTACATAATATATTCGAACTAAATTGACCTACATCGAAAACATTCTATATTACCTGTTTTTTGTATGTAAAAACAAATATGTTTCAAATTTAACAACATCCACCAGTATATGGAGCAACATTTTCCCCTGAACTGTAGTAGATTGTAGATTTAGATGTAGTAGTAGTAGAGGATGTATAATGGAAATACTGCACCAGTACTTTAGATTGTACTTAAATCCTCACTTGAGTAGGCCTACAGAGTAATTGTTCTTCACTGTGTGCCACTACGCTGACTTTTTCAGTGAGTTCACCCCCAAACTTGGCCTCCATCCATTACAACAAAATTGTTGCCTGCTTTTAACATAATTATATTTCTGTCGCTTTGATTTCAGTCCGAAGTAATAAAACACTTCGAACCCAAACCCCCAAAATCTATCCACAACTATAATTAAAGTTAAAAGTGCAGTTGTTTTATGATAAGAGCTGCAGGGTCTGTAGCCACCAAGCCCTACCACCTGCTTCTGATTGGCTGGCAGCATGTTATTTTCCTCTCACACATACCCCAGCATGCACTGGGGTTTATTTATTAGGAATCGAAAAAAAAAAAAAAAAAAAAAGAGTCACCAATCTCTGTTCGGTTCAGACAGCGGGCTCCCTCTGCACACACACACACACATCTGTGCACCAGCTGAGCAGGGAGCAGTCCCACTGTTAGGCTTTCACATATCAAAGAGCCCAGGGCGCTTTGGCACCAGTGGAGTAGTTGTCCTTTTTTTTACAAAAGACAAACAAGCAAAGAGCCCGGGATGCGGTCCAGAACCGCCTTTGACACAGTGTTGAAATGGGGACTTGGCTCGTATATGATCTACATGTGTAAAAAAGCTGTGGAGTTCTCTCTTTTCTTGACATTGTCAGTTGCTTATCCTCGGCCCATATAGCGAGACAGACCACATTCTTTATTAATCTGCTTCGACCGTACACCACAAAACAACATAATTTGCAGAACTGTTTCGGGGGGGGGGGGTCGGGGGGGCCTTCGAAAATGAGACTGGAGGCTGCGTTTGTGTCAGACACGCATTGGAAAGTACCTCGCGGTGTGTGGCGCTTGTGTGATAAATGTTACATAGATTTTCAGGGGGTCACTATGTTCGTCTGACACTCTGACATCACCAACACATTAGTAATTCTACAAACACAGCACAGTGACTCTCTGTGAGATTATGAATTGACAGGAGATATAAATTGTCCTACAATTATCTAAAAGCCCCTAAGAGTCTCACACCCCATACAGTAAATTGTTATTTGTTGAATGTCAGCAGTGTAATCAGTTACCGATGATGATAATATGGGGGAAAAAAAAGAAAAAAACCTCCACGAAGCTGAATGATGAAGATGATGGAAGTCCGGTGCATCTTAAAATGATCTTGTGAGACATCATATTTAGCACATAGAAACAAATCACAGAGGTCCATTCCGTGGACCACAACACAAATAAAGAACATTATTTTCAGCAAATGGAAACAAGGCCTATTTGGGATCAAAGCATCTAATGGGCTCTGGATAACCAGAAGCTGATGTCAGTTTCTGGCCAAATCAAACAGACATGCAAACACATGTGGCACTGAGTCCAAAAAGATTTCCAATACTGCTCAGACAATTACAGCAACAATACATCTAATCTGTGTCCCCTCCCCTCCACAAACCTATAGTCGTGACAAGGAACATCTCAGTCCGTACGCCCTACAGAAACCTTGACTCGTTCAGCGTTTGTGAATGAAAACAAGAGTAAGTAAGGATGACAGGTTTTTCACGATAATATAACTTTTGCACTCGTGTTCTTTTTTTTTTTTAGCGATCTGCACCTCTGTCCCTTCAGGAAAGAAAAGGAGAGGAAACCAAAGCGAGGTCATCCAAAAAGGACATTACACACATTCTACCAGATTCTTGATACGGCTTTTCGAGGGTGAGCTCTATTCAGTTAGACGTACCGGAATTAGACATGAAGGCAGCCTCAAAGGGAATGTAAGAAGCCATGTAAAAACGGTTCAAACTTTTCAGCCAGTGTTAAATGTACCTGTCACCATGAGCACGCTCCGCAATGTTAACCAATTTGGATACGAGGGGGAAAGTGTGTGTGGATAAATAAACATGTCTCAGCGCTCATGTCAGTGGTCAGACTGCTACACTTTGGGTTGCACGTCGTTCCGACTGTAAATTCTTGATCACTCGCCAAGCTCGAATCAGTTTCATTTCCACAAATATCACATTTATTAGTCACAAACGGGCAGATTCTTTTGAAAGGACATGTGTGCCGCATCAGCGCACCAGTGGAAACAGAGCGCAGACTTAATCTGTATGACTGCGGGGGGATTTCGATTCGCAAACGAAAAAAACACCCCCCGAAACTGCTCTTTTATTAATTTACAACCGTGATTGTTTTAGCGCTAACAATTACATTCGTATGTGTAACGGTATGTGTGTGTTCTATACGATGAATTCAGTGACCGGTCAAACATCGCAGACCTAAACCTGGTATCACTGACTCAAGAGGAAGACTTGCAGATATCAAGACCAAGAAAAGCTCTAATAAAAAGCCTCTAATATGAACCAGTCCCCATCAAAGAGGTCCCTCCCAATATTTGTTGAAGTCTTACATATCATATTAATGCCGTTTCAGCCATTGTTCACTCGGGCTGCGTTTGATCTGCAGGGCTGCAATAACTCTGGGGAAATGGGAGCGCTAATGAGAGGAGTTGGCACTTTATAAACACTGTCAAGAGCAGGTGGTGCAAGAGGTCACACTGAGCCATTGTGTCCACCTCAGCTGGTCCTATTCAGAGCGACTTATTTTCTTAGAGGGTATTTTGACAAATCAGCATATTTCATGAAGACGTCTTTGTTAAAAAGTTAAGTCTGGAGCGGGGTGATTTGATCAGGCTGAACAAAATGTGCGATTAATCTGGAGCGCGGCGCTGAGCGATAGGCACATGCAGGCCTCTCCATAAAAACAGGTCGTGTCTGCCTCGACAAAAGTTATTCCCTCCTGATGGTGCGCGACGCGAGGACACACACGGAGGATGCAGGCCTCTGTGTGGAGTTTTATTGCGTCTTTCAGCCTGACATTGTGAGTGGGATTTAAACAGGGGTTCTTTTGTATGTCAAAACCTCACTTTTTTTTTAATGGGTTTCATATAAAATTGCTCAGTGATCATGGTATTCAAATCACAGCTATGGTAAAGCGCTTCCTCATTTCGGTGTCTGGAAGTGATCCCAGGCAAGGAGGTGTACCACATCGCAGGCGAAGGCTGCGTGCTCCTTCTGTTCACTAACCAAAGGGCCTTTTGCTGTGGTGCTATCGCATGATCATTTGCTGAGGCTTAATCAACGTGTATTGAATAGTTTACTTTATGAATCATTTGAAGGGCACTAAAAACTGTGGCCGCAGGATTGTACGGATATTAAAGCTATTTCAACTAAGGACTAGTGGTAGGAAAATAAATAAAAACGTTTTCTGTCTCGGCACAGCTTGCATAACGCTGATATGAATTCTTCCTTTTATAATGTAAAAAGAAGTGTTTGTATTATCTAGAGCAGGGTTTTTGCAAAACTATTTATGTGGGGACACACTTTTTTAAAGATGATTGGCGACCCAATTCACAATATAAAGAGCAAATTTGTGCATAATAATAAAGACTTATTTTTTATTATTCCATATATTCCATCATCAAAATATTTAATATTTCGAATATAGGTAGATCTGAATTATCACAAATTTATGCTTGTGTTAGTTAAAAAAAAAAAAATACGTAAAAGGTCTACTGGGTGCTGACCGAGTCTCTGGGAATTATTGATCTGGAGCACATGTGTCAAACTCAAGGCCCGGGGGCCAGATGTGGCCCGCCACGTCATTTCATGTGGCCCACGAGTGATTAATTGGTCTTAAAAATCTGAATAAATATAGGTCTATGCTGCTTTAAGGCGTGCGTTGACCATAAACTACATTTCCCACAATGCATGGCGATTGCATTACCCGCAAAGTGACGGCTTCCCGCCATTAAATCGCAGTGTATCATTGCATATGCATCATGCGACAAGTGAGTAAGATTGAGACTCAGAATCGCAGCAGAATGTGTTCACAAAAGCCACAACCAAAAACGATGAGGCAGTGAAAGTTAGCTTTATTGTGGCTGAAGAAATCGCCCGTGCTTCAAAGTCTTTTTCTGAGGGTTAGTTTTTGAAGCAGTGCATGCTGAAGGTGTGTGAGCAGGTCTGCCTCGACCAGATATAGACTTTTAAAACTGTTAGTTTGTCAAGAAACATCATCGCAGACCGTGTTACATCTATAATGCATCATATTTGTAACTTGAATAAGTAAATGGGTCAATGACATGACATGCATATTTTTGTGTCCAAGTCCATTATATAAAAAAAACATAATTTAATCTTTTCATGACATCTATCACTTTATTCTATAAAACCTATTAATTTTTCTTACATTTTTCAGTAAATTCAAATAATTATATTATTTTCATGTTTTGGCTTCTCAAACAAGATATCAGGTGATGCAGCTGTCCGAGCAAGTGAGCAGACTAAGAAAACTATTAATAATGTTATTTTAATAATGATAAACTCAAAATAAAATACTTGCACATAATTTTGTGTTTGAAGTCTTTCGAATAATGTTTTTTCCCTAATATCAATAGTTTTAAAGTTGCTAAAATAACTGCAAAACTTTTGTCCGGCAATTTACATTTCCTAAATATCAGGGTGGTGCAACCATAAACATTGGACTTTATTTTGAAGTCAAGAGACAATAGCTGTAAACTGAATGTTGCTTCAGCCAGAGGAACCCCAGAGAACCTTGGGACTAAGCAAAAAGGTTTGTAGATCTCTGTCAAATACTGATAAAAATAACTACTTTCAACTATATGTAGGTTGGTACGCTTTCCATGTCGGGTGGAAAACTAATGTAAACCAATGTAAAACTAGAAAAAAAACATTTTATCATAAAACTCTTTGTTTTTTAAAAAAGGTGTTCTGTGTGAACTTCATGACAAGGGTAGAAAATAATGGTTTCATCCAAACAGAAGCTGTTTACTTTGAGTTTAGTTGCAATTGTCAGGTGGCACAACTGTTAATCAGGTGGCACAACTGCAAGGAATGTCACTATATAATGCTATTCAAGGCTCTAAGGTTATCCATGACACTTCTAGAATGTTTATTAGATTTGAATGGAAAGATATTACACACTTTAAATCATTTTGCATGTTAATTTGTACATTTTAGATGCCACTATCACTATCAAAATTAGCATGACACGGGGCAAGTATCAACAATGATCCAGCTGACAACACGTGCTTCGATTACGAACTACGCATGCTCCATGGACTTAACATCTAACACATACAGTTTCACCTGCTGGAAAGTTCTACAACATACGGAGCAGATTATGAACTCCATGCGACATTGACTTCACACCAGAGAACATTCTCTCTCTCTGAGCAGTTAACTAAACATATCAGCTCATCTGATGCATCTGTTATTCCCTTAATTGCAGTGCTAAAGTGTCTTCTACACAAAGATTGAGAACATGGAGTGAAAACAATGAAAAGTGAGCTCTGCTCTTTAAGAGTCTGTCACCATGTTTTATTAACATCTACCCAGATCCCCTGCACTTCATTGCGACTGTACTCGATCCTCATCATAAAGATGTAATGTTATGTGAATTGTTTTTGATGGGTTAGGGTTAGTTTTAACTGATGTCTAAAACACATGTTACTATTTGAAATGAAATGCATTTTTTTCAGCATATTTCATGTCATAACTAATGTGGTCAGGTGGTGCAACCAATATTTGTCAAGTGGTGCAACCATTTTAAACCAATAAATGATACGTCAAAGTGACCAAATGGTTTATAAATGTAATGTGTGTAGTTATTATACTGAATATATGAATTTGTGTATTTGTGTGATTGTTTTCCTGTCTTTAAATGTAAAATTGGATGTTAAGGATGCTTAAAACCTGACCTTCAGAGAGCAAAAATCTTAAATTATTGTAAAAAAAAAAATTTTTATATAAATAGTTGGTTGTGCCATCTGACATTTTTTTTGCTGTGAAGTTAAAAATACTGTTAAAAAATGAGTTAAAACAGTTAGAATAGTTATTCAATATATGAGAAATGTTCAAACACATTGTTCTGGACTCAAAAATATGCATTACATCCATTTTGAAAATACTTTTAAAAAATACCTTATTAGAAGCTTTATTGTCATTGACCCAAATACAGAAAGTTATCTAGCAATATGTTACGGAGTAGTTACCTTTATTTTACATTATATTTGGTTACACTTTATTCTGTATGACAGTTACATCTGGCCCTTTGAGTGTAACAATTATGCTGATGTGGCCCCAACAGCACAAAAAAAAGGTTTTGAAAAGAACCAATCCACTGACATAAAAGCAAAAATAAAGTCATATAATAAATACATATCTCCACATGAAATATGCACAATGTACTGTTTCTAATCTTGTCCCTACACATTAAAATAACTGAACCATTGTTCTGTTATCTAATCCGCATTATCTGCCAACAAAGTTCAAATATTTTAATGATTTACTATGCTGTATTATTTAATGGAATCCTCACCGTGAAAATAAAACTTGACACATAATTCGGTACAACCTTTGAACATGGTTAAAAAAAAAAAGATGATGCAGAAAATATGTGTTTGTGAGGTCACGCACAGGCCTATTGCACGTTTTTATGCCCTGTCATTAATGGGCCACCGGGTGTGTGCCACACAGGTATACCCTGGTGCTACAAAGAGAGAGCGTACAGGAGTGATGTGTGGGGGCTTCAAAGAAACGAGGCAAAAGGCGGTGTGCGGTATTTAAAACCGAAAAAGAAGAAGAAGAAAAAAAACCCCACCTCTTTTGACCGAAAACAAAAATGGTTTGGAGGACTCCAGCAACATAACCTAAATAATACATTTCAGGTTTTAATGTAACTATTACTGCCTGTGAAGAGCTCTTTGATGTTAATTGAAACCACTGGGCAGCAATCTGCTTTACAGCACTGACAAATCACAGTTACCTTAGGCTAAGCATTGAAGGTTAGCAAACGGGGAATGCACATTCTTGCCCTGTATGCTCATTCCATATAAATAAAACTTAAAAAAAAAAAAAAAAAGCCTGTCTTCACTGAGGATAGACCCCCAACCTGAAGTTGTGGCGTATTAATAAAAACAAATGCTGTTTACAATTCTTAACATCACCATCACCAGAGGTCCTGTCTGGTACAGGACAAAAGCTTGACTGTATTGTTTTGTGCTGTCCCGGTAGTTTGCACCACAGCTTAACTCGATAATGCAGAAATAAAATCTAGGTGGGCCAGAAGAAACTCCTGCTCCGGAAAGATATAATTACTCACAATGAGGCTTGTCTCTTGTATTTCTGATTTTTTTTTTCTTCCAGGCCATACTATAGTTGTTGAAGAAAGGGGGGAGAGACGATTGCTGGCCTGTGGGCTCTGGTTTTAATACAGACACAACACAATAGTCTCTGTCTTCCTTTACTTTTGCTTTAGTACATTCTGGCACCATGTTCTACTCATCTTTTTTTTCTTTAGACGCCCATTATATCACAAAAAGAAGCCTTGTCAGAGGGTCATCCAGAGCTGATGCAATTCACAATAACAGAAAACATACTACCTCCATCATGAGAACAAACACATTGACCAGATCAGTAGACATGGCTACATGATGATAGAAGAAGTTCAAAGTGATGTATTTTTTTTTCACTCGCTCTCTCTCTCTCTCTCTATCCCATATGATACCACATCAGAGTGTGTGCACAAGTGACCTTGCCTTATGTTCAACCCCACAGGTCGGACATGAGAGGACGGGTGCCTGCTTTAAAGCTTAGTTCACTGTCGGACAAATGACAGGCATTGTTGAGGAAAAGTAATTGGCTTGTCTCCATGTAAAGAGTCTGTGCTTCATGATTGTTCGCAGAGCCTCCGATCTGACCATCAAACAGAAATCATCCAGAGAAGTTTCTCCTCGCTGACATGCCTCCCATCACAGTGACTGAGGGGGAAAACATGTGAATGACAGTTTGACACTTTCCCTTAGAGTAAAAATACTGCACTGATGGACTGGGAAAGTGGAGTGAACGTGTGAGTGTGGATTTGTAAAAATAATAACATCACCAGAACAAAAGGAACGCCTTTATAATTAATGGACGACACGAGTATGAGTGTATGAAAGTCAGCTGAAACTGAAGGATCCAGCGTTTGAATTTAATAGCAATTGAGCATACTGCACTTAATTATGTTGTGTATAATCACATTTAAATTAAAAAAGGATTTGGTTTTTGTGGGTTTACAAAAAAACTACAGTATGTGTTCTTAAGGTCTTAATGTATGGAGGCTGCCAACTTGTAGTGCTACTCCTACAGCTGGCCCAGTGTCCTTTTGTGTTTTGAGGCAGAAGCTTACTACATCCTCTCCAGTATGTGAGGGCCATTGTTCCCTTTACTGTAAATGTATTCCACAATTAATGAATTCACAAATGGGATCGTCTGTTTTGTGATTTGCATTTAAGGTTCAATAAAGTAAGATTAAAGTGAGATTAAAATACACCCTTATACTGTAGCAACCTAAGACCAGAGCTATTCCCTGTACCTTGGCCTCTGAAATAACTCCATTATCAAGAACTAGAAGTTACACAGTTTATACACTTTGTGGAAACTTTAATAACAGGGCCCAATGTGAACAATACACTACATTTCTGCAGCCACGGGGGTTGTGAGGACTCGGTTATTTCGCCAATGGGCCACCAGCGGTGGAATTAAAAAACAAGCCTCTGCTGGATTTGTTAAACAAGAGGCTGTACATTATGACTGCTCAAAGAGTCCCACATCTAACAAACCCTGCAAAGGAAAGTCAAGCAGCGAACGCTCTGTTCCCCCGAAATGTTTAACCATAAAGATGATTGACAGTGGCAATATGTGAATGATAGTTTGACGCATACAAGGAGCATAGTGTAATGATGGATTGGGGTGATGGAGGTCGGATGAAGGCAGATTTTGACATAAAAGATAAAAAGGAGAAATTATTTACAACAAGCTTTAAAGAGGCACTATAGGCCCGACATGTGTTCATGTGCAAAAACTTACATGCAGGCACATGGATCTGGTTTTCACAAACCGATTCTGGGGATATTTTTCAAATGTATTCTCCCTTTGGAAGACGGGGACAGAGAAGAGGAAATGTAAGTTATTAACAAGAATCAAAAGAACCCACTCCGTTTATTAGTAAGGGATGCCGGCGACGTCGACATCTTTGAAAGCAGTGGAGCTTTTGAGCATTTTACAAGACAGGTGAAAGAAACATGTGTGTTAAATCACTGTAACTGGCTCACTTGGGTCAGCTCTACCATAAAAGAAAAGAGATTACAAAGGAAACTAATGAAGACACTGATCAAAGTCTGTAATGGTAATATGTAGCAGGTGTTTCAGACCCCTGCAATCCGCCCCAGCACCACCCTCCCACCAGTGCTTACCCTATCCGCGGAGCCCTCTCATGTTTTTCACATGTGCGCTCATAGGAACAATGGACAGAACACATTTCAGCACTATTCAAAATATGTTATGAGCAATCTGGATGAACCCTTGGAGGGAGGGAGGGAGGGAGGGGGGGAACTTAAACTGTGGGTGTTACACAAAAGCAGCCACATAGATGCTGTGCGTTTACTGCGCTCTTTCATGATAAGCAGTGAGCTGAAAAGGGCTGACGTGGTGGAAGCCCATTCCATCAGAGACGACGCACCTGGATTTGAGACGCGTGCAAAGTTGAAAGACAGTCGGCGGGACGTGAGCTGGAGCGCGTTCAAAGCATGATTGCTATTTTTACACATTGTCTGAGATGAAAGTGGCACTGCTTTTGATTTACAAAAAAAAAAGAGGGGGGGGGGGGGGGGGAGAGCATATGGAATACCTATGTTGAAGACCAGGATATTGTCAAAAGAAATTACACAGCTTGTTAAAGCTTTTTGCCTAATAAAAAGTGAGCCAGCATGCACCCTGAAACAAAGCAAGCAAAATGGAATGCAGCCCTCCTTCATTTGATTATTTATACATGTGACAAGTCACTGCTGTGAAAATGTGAAAAGGGCCCATTATTTAAACAAGCATATACAGTATAGGGTCGTGAGAATAATACCTTCTATCTATCTATCTCCTAATAAAAAAGTGAGCTTGCATGCACCCAGAAATAAAGCAAGCAAAATGGAATGCAGCCGTCCGTCGTTTCAATATTTATACATGTGACCTGGCAAAGTCACTGTTGTGCAAAATACCCATTATTTTCAATCATATAGGATAATAATATCTATCTATCTATCTATCTATCTATCTATCTATCTATCTATCTATCTATCTATCTATCTATCTGTACACACACTCATCTGGAGTGTGTGTACATAGATCTTTAAGTGGGCTGATGCTGCGCAGTGCATTATTCTGAGCGTGCCTCAGTTGCTTCCGCCTCTTGCACACGTCACATTGGGATTTGTAGTTTACATCTCCTCGTGTCTGCCGTCTCCTTAAACAATGTGTCCACAAACAGTAAATATAACCCGCCAAGACGGACACTGTCTCCCGAAACACGATAAAACGAGAGGCTGCGTTTGCCTGCGCCCTTTGCCAACATGCAAACGGAGAGCGGAGCCGCTCGGTGCAGCACTACAACGCCCAGCGCCGCCGCCAGTGACAGCGAGGCAGTGTAAACACAACTCCAGGAACATGAAAAGATCGGGTGACAGTGAGGGGGAGAAGAGAAGAAAGGTATTGATAGCGTTTTTCTCCGTTCGGTCTGGCATATATCTAAGCCTGGTGGCTGGCTGAATGTCTAACGCTCCTGATGTACTGCCGCTGGCTGCATTTCGAGGGCTAGAAAGCCGCTAATGTCAGCGAATACCTCACCTTGTCTGCTTCCTTTATTGTGTTTTCCATTTTTTTCTCCCCAGTCTGACAATGAAGAATTACATTTACATGATTAAAACGGCGCTTCACCACGTAAATACACTGCTGATAAGCTTTAGCTCGCAGTAGAGCTCGTAGGCGGCGTCCTACGTGATGTGGAAAGACGACATGGAGTCGAGACTGAATGATATTTGGGAGAAAATGGCACAAACTGCTCTATTGATTGGTTTGTGGTCAATTTAGAAAGCAGCGCGGTCAGAGCTAAGTAGTTTGGCTAGCGTCGTCCTGCAGTAAAGGATGAACAGTGACTTCAATTGTGTAGTAGCATCACATTAGTTGAGTTACAACTGCAACAACAAACCTTAACCCAGAGAAAGTTAGTGTGCAGTGCAAGCTAACCCGCCACTTTATTAGGTACACAGGGCATCTGTGAAAGAGTGAGGAGTAGAACTCTTCTGCTCTTCATGCTGCTTCACCATGAGTTTTTCGGAGAGCTTTTCTGCATAACTTGGTTGTAACTAGTGTTTTTTAGTTAGTTAATGTTGCCTTTCTTATTTTTTTAAACCAGTCAGGCCATTCTCCTATTTTATCTCAGAGAACTGCCACTCAATTGATAGTGTTTCTTGTTTGGAGCATGCTAGCATGAACACGCTAGTAGTTTAGCGGTGAATGAAATACTCACCTTTCTAAGGGGCCCCCTTGAGGTCAGGTGGTAGAAAAGAGCAAATATATACAGGATGAACGGTGACTTCAATTCTGCAGTAGCATCACATTAGTTGAGTTACAACTGTAAAAACAAACCGAGAAAGTAAGTGTGCAGTGCAAGCTAACCTGCCACTTTATTGGAGCATGCTAGCATGAACATGCTAGTAGTAGTTTAGCAGTTAATGACATACTCGCCTTTCTACGGAGTCCCCTTGAGGTCAGGTAGTAGAAAAGAGCAAATGTATATACAGTAGCAATAGTTTTGGGTTCCCTTTCAATAACTTTTCCTTCCCCTGTAAAATGTTTCCATTACTTTGGAATAACTTTTGTGTTCCTTCCCTCCTCGGTGTTCCCTGCTAGACCTATGGAAGGTCTAGACCAGGGGTCACCAACGTGGTGCCCGCGGGCACCTGGTAGCCCGCGGGCAGCCAATACGGTGCCCGCGGGCTCACTTCACTTCACCTCACTTGCATGTATCCGTATGATCTGTCAGTAAAATATCTTTGATATTGTTTATAAAAACTGGTAATCGTTAGGAGTAAGCACTGGAAGGAATGTGTATGCAGTTGAATGCATAATATTAATCATTTAAATGGTAAACAAACAAAAAAATATTATATGGTAGCCCTCCATATTATTTTTTACCCTTAAGGTAGCTCTCTGACTCAAAAAGGTTGGTGACCCCTGGTCTAGACCTATGGAATATCCTCATTACAGTGATGCACATGTATTTAAACTAAAAATATATATTTTTTGACATTTCTGCATTGTGCTTTTTTTCTTAAGCTCTACATTTTATCAGACTTACCACGTTGAATTGAAAAAATGACATTATTATAAGTTAATAGTTACATAAATCACCTTTCTACTGTGCCCCCAGGGTGGGAAAATGGAGCAAACGCATGTTGCAATAGTTTTATGTTCCCTTGCAATCATTTTTGTGTTCCTTCCCTCCCCGGTGCTCCCTGCAAGATCTTCCCGCTCTGGATGGAGTAGGAGTGCTGGCCGGGGAGTAAGTGCTGTGCATGGCAGGGCAGGGCAGGGCAGTCTGGGGCACGGGGAGAGCCAGGGAGGGAAGGAAATGCAAAAGTATTGTGAGGGAACATTACGGTAACCTCTAACCCACCCTGACCCTATCGGGGCTCCATACCTTTCTTTCCCATCATGATGCCTGATTTGAATTTAAGCATGTCATCTTGCTAACAAGCAGTTGAGCAGGGGTACCTAATAAAGTGGCTGGTGAGTGTATTTCATATTTGGCTTGGTGCCAGTCCAGCAGTCTGCAGCTGCCTATAGTTTAATAGTTAATACAGTAAACAATGATGCTCTGATGTGCAGTGGATTTGAGAACTAATGGGTTAATTACCTAGTTTCCATTAGAGTAATTTGCAAATATTAATTTATTTTCTTTTAAAAAATTGGGTAAAAGAAAATGTGCATTTATGTGTGTTTCCTTCTGACATATCTGTCAAATTACTTCAACCCTGTAAGACCCAAATTAAGAAAAACCTAAAAAAAAAAAAATATTTTACCTTTCAGATGTTGTTGTAGGAGGCCTTTGATGCAGAAATCAAAGAGTTTTTGGAAAAAAAAATGTTTGTACGTTTTTAGAGAAACGTAATTTTACAATGTTGGGCTTTGGTGGTAGCAAAATTTCTGTGTTTGTACTCACTTTGTCTCAATTCAGAACAACTGAAGGTTCATTTGCAAGTTTGATTGCTTACTAAGCTCCATAAATGTATACAACATTTAAAAATATTCACACAGTCATATTTTTATGAAAACATTTATTAAAAATAAATAATTAAATAAATAAACAGGCTAAAACTAGCTTTTTCTTGCAACTTCTTCATTCCTTTTTTCTTTTCATGACAAACTTTTTATTGTTAGTGAAAGTCCTAAAAACAGTTATTGTCCTCTGAAAAGCAAAGGCGAACATTTCACTTGCTGCATTGCGTGTTGGTGTATCCTTTATTGCAGCATCCTCTTCCTGTCTTCATGTCCTTGCGTAAATCCAATGGCAGGAGTGCACATCTCTTGGATGGTCTCTTCTGAGCATTCAGAGGGCTTCATGATGTCACTGTCTGTGTTGCTGGGCTCTCTTTGCCTGAAGATGAAATCCAGACCAGAAAAATCAGTGTTGCGACTGACGAAATGATGTGTTTGTGTGTTTTTGGCTCGATGTCCACATAATTATCAGCTGGACAGTCCATGGGTGGTTGGTTATCTTTGTCCACTTGTTGACAGACATCTTCATCTGAGTCTTCATCACTCTTATCAGTGTCATTGAGTTCGATGTCAACTTCTCTCTCTCCAGTTTGGATGATATCAATCACATCCTGCACACTGTATCACGGCTCTCTCCTTGCTGGTGGCATTCTGGAAAAAAAAGCAATGAATTAACATGTATAAATATGCTTTTTATATTGTAGCACATAACATGAAGGGACAGATAGGGTGGTGGACCAAGTCCTCTGGTCTGTTGATATCCTCTTTGTGGACAAAGACATGGGATTTTAGCTCAGTCTGATCAAATTAACTATATTTTTTTGGGGGGATAAAACTTTTAAATCAGCCAAATTTGACCAGAACACAACACAAGGGTATAATGTATGTAATGTATACTGCTCATGTATATAAACAAAAACGTTAAGTTGCTATTTTGGCTACCACCAAGACCCAGTGTTGTAAAATTACAACAAATATGCAACATGCTCTAAATGAAATTTGATGCATCTATTCCACAATAACTAAATATGTACATGCTCTACACATTGTAATAACAACCAAAAAATATATAAAAGACATTTTACTTACTTGAATCTGATGAATATAGAAAATATGAAAATAGATTATGTTCGGAGGAAATCTTGAAATCTTGTGTGTGTTCATGGCCATAAAGCGGGACTTATAAACATCCACTAACATTGTTAGACTGAACAATAAGACCCAATGACTATGTACATGTGGTAAAAAAACAGATAAAATATAACAGATTGTTTTTTGGGATGGCTAAAGGTAACGTCGTAATTTTACAGCCGTGGGTCTTACAGGGTTAATGTTGTCATTCATTTTCTCAATCCGTTACCATTGCACTTTGTCGAGTTTACTTTTTTAAACAATATATATCAATAGAACTTTTCCACCTCCCCAATACGAAGTACCTGTATGCAATATTTCAAGTTTTTTTTTTCTATGTTTTTAAAAATGCACATAAATACAGGCTAATGGAAATCCACCCAATTACATATTAAAGTGAGATGTGTGTATGGTTGTATTTGTATGACGTGACCAGAGAAGAGTGAGTTCATAACTTGATAGGACCGACTTGGTTGTGTGTGTGTACACTGGAGCGTTAAGCTGCTTTTCGTGCTGACTTGGGCTTAAATCAGGCTTCCACATGCAGTCTAACCAAGACGTTTGTTGAGATACTAAGAGAAAGGAAGGAAATGGACTCAACTGTGCTTAAGGTCTCTTGAGCTGCATTTTGCCTATAGTCATGGTGTCTGTCTGTCTACCTCTCAGTCTGTTTCTCCTCCTATTCCCTGACTTGGATAGCGTCTGCTGTGGCACATGTGTTTGGATCATGTTAGACAGCAGTGAAACTATGTAGGACGCAGTTCCTCCTGTTTATGAAAGCAGCAATGGCGGCCAGATGAGTGGCTCAGAGAGGGAACTCATTCCAGCTGGCCCTCGGGCAGTCAGGCAGTGCTGCACAGACCTAATGGCTTAGCTTCCTTTCTCTGTAGATAAATAAAAGGATGAGCAGGAGCAATTGTAATTGCAAAATGGCAATATGACTGTAGAGCAGCCAAGGAATGAGCTGCATACATTTTGGCAGGTTTTATAGTGATACAGTTATTGTAAGAACTAATAACTTGGATATGATGGTTGTCTCATCCAGTAAGCAAGTGTGTTTGCAGTGCTGCTCAAAGTGAGAAATGTGCCATGATGGGTCTTCTGCCATTCTGTGTTAGAGAATGCAAGCACCAACAGATTAGTGCCAGATGAATACACAATCTCCTGACAGAATGCCACTGCTGCCAGTCAGTCAAACATACAGACAGGTGGTATGCTGTTGTCCATATACATATTTTAGGTGACATAGAACGAGATGCTGACCTAGTGATATCATATCCTCAGCACAGTGATGCACATTTTAATTTGTATGCTTGTTTCATGCTTCCAGTTTTCTCTGACATTTTTCTAAAGCTCGGCATTTTCACGAGTCTCCTCCACATGGCTGTAGTCAACTCGCCTTGTACTCCATTGAATTGAAAACATTTCATTATGTTTTGTCAGTGTTGTCATCACAGGATGAATTTCCACTCATGTCTTAGCAAGTGTGAAAACAGCACTGACCCTGTCCCTTAACCCGTTGTTCTAATTCGGTCTTTGATTCAAGCTCGCCATTTGGACTGTGATGACAAGTATAAAGTGCTGTATCGAAACAGGAAGTGTGTGTATGAGCAGGAGGCTAAGTAATGATCACACAGGGTCACCAGATGTTTTGAGGTCCTGGGCTCAGCCCATCTCATTGCTTAGATCAGCCTCATTGGTTTGCTCTGGTTGTGTCACCTAGTGCAAGCTGTTTAGAGTATTTAATTTCTGAACACTCATTAAAATGGTTTGTGTTTCCCTTGGCAATTCTGTTAAATTAACAGCTAGCAAGGTAAAAGCTGATTATGTGGCCACACATCCAGACATGGTTAATCAATTCTCCCCCACAAAATGTTCGCTGGTGAATTAGTGTAAAGGAAACGATTTATGGTGACTAATGCCGACGTCCTGTCATGTCAGGCCTGGTGTTTTAGCAAGAGGGGGTGTCAGATTCAGCGCATTCAGCAGCTTCGAGCTCTGACGGCCATCTTTTCTCCCTCTTAACCCAAGCTACATACTGCTTGCTCTATTAATGAGCCAATAATGGAGAAATAGTGTTGGGTACTGACATAAAACACGCTATGGATACCTTAGGCAGGGTAGCACCTAAGCTCCAGCAGAGCTAGATTTACACCTAGGCTCTGTGTAGAATGGTAGAAAGGGAAACACTGCATGGGGGCTCTCGCAGTTTCATCAGACCCCCGCCAGTCGAGCTGTGGAAAAGCCAGGTCTCAGAAAAATACGGCTGTGGCAGATAATGATACCATTACACTAATGGAGCTGGCAAATGAAGGAGAACCCAGATGCCCTGCTTTATTACCGGAGGGGGTCATTTCCTCGCTGCATTCCTAATGGCCTGAGCACACAGTATTGATCAGGCTATCATGCTGCTAATCCTCAACAGAATTACTTATCGCAGGCTAGGTGTCGATCGGCCGCATGCCCTGCTCTGGCCTTGCCGCTGGGCAGCCGCTGCGTGGACAGCAGGGACCCACTGGGCCACTTATGCAGTCATGATTTAGGGCCAAGCAGGGATGGCGTCTGGGAGGTCTTCAGTAGTGGGCTGGCCAGTTCAATGTGTAAAAAAAAGGAGGCAAATGAAGCTAACAGCTTTCATTTAATTAAGGAGCAGGCAATGATGTGGTTCTTCCCTCTTTATGGCCTCATTGGCCACTGTGGAGCAGGGAAAGCTGTTGGGTTGGGTGTTGTTCTCAGTAATTGTGCTGTGCTGTAAATAAAAAATGGGAAACCCTCATGCCATCAGTAGCAGCAGGATGCAAGATTTTCACTAGACCATTGAACTGATTTGATTACCTGGTTCTCTAGCATTTGGCTCTAGCGTATTCTTACTTCACATAGAGATTTTTTTTTTTTTTAATTCCACACGCAGTTATGTTGAATAGGGCCTGTTTGTAATTTACCTTCCAGTTCCACAACTCATTATTACAATCAGACTAGTTGCTTGATGTGTGTGTGAAAGAAAGACTACATTGAAAAGGGAGACATTTTGGTTCATATTTCGTCTAACTGGAACATTACTCCAATCATCATTACAAATGAATAAGAGGGTCAGGTAGCACAGATGACTTTGCTCAGGGCTTGTGACCTGTCATGTCCTTGGCATCTTAACTGGGCCCTTGTGTGCATTAGCATTTGTAGGCTGTTGGAAACCTGGCGTCCTAGCATCAACAGACCCTTTTGTCACCTCTGCCCTTAGCTAATCAAAGACTTTACCTTAAGGGCGACATTTATCTGTTTTCGTTAGGGCCACTCCAGTAGCCATAAAGAAGTATTTATATATTTCCATTTGGAACAACCTGCAGTGGCTATGGAAACTAGCTATTGATCCTGATATTTAGTCATTTCTTTCTGCGTGCACTATCAATATTGTGCAAACATCTGTCCACACGAGGGTTGACCTCAGCCATAGCCTCTGTTTTTCACTCCCATTGGAGTTCAATGATATACCATTCTGAAAAGTAAAATCAATGAATGAATATGAAGTTTTGGTGTGTAATATAGTGCAGGCCCAAGGCCCCAGGTCTTTCATTGATCTGCTATGTGAGCGTTAGAATGGGCTGATTAGTCTGCTGCTGAGCTTTTCCTCTACATGTCTTTACCTTGTCTTGCCTATTTGATCTTTGGCTCATATATTTGGACTGAGGTGTTTATAGATCAGCATGGTTAGTCAAGCCTCTCTTCCTCTATAAACCACTTCAGCTATAGCACACAAAACATCTAATGTATTTATGTCGTAATTGGGTGGACAACTATCATAAGTTATGTGAAGCTTAGATAACACTAGAAAAGGATAGGATGAGATATGAGTTTCTTTATATTTGACGAGATGTTTACGCAGGGTCACACATTGGGATGTGGTTAGTGCTGTTGCCTGGTAGGTTTTCTCCAGGTTCTCCAACAGTCCAAAAACATGCAGAGGTTAACTGGTTACTAAATTGCCCGATGTGAGAGTGGGATTGGCATCAGCAGGACAACACCTTAAATTGACCACAATCATCTGCAGTTAGTGTCATGGAGGGATGGACAGCTTAGATTTAAAGATGCCAGTGGTGGAAGGAAAGGATCGATGTTATGCAAGCTTCCTCAGTTCATCTGTGATGTACGTAATTGATATATCCTATGTGTGGTGACTTAAATACATATACAAGCTTTTCCTGCAGTGAAATTGAGGTGCTCTTGAAATGGCTCTCTGTTGATGGTATGCTGTTGTTCAGCCTCTGGGTTGACAAATGTGGCAAGCTTTACATGTCATTCCCATACTTTCCGCCTTTCTTTTTATAGCAGTCTGTGTTGAATCCATGACATTTTTAATGTGCACAATGTCTACATTTGGCTTACATCTGGATGGATATCAGCTTTTATGGCTCTGCTTGCTTTGTCTCGGGGTACATGGTTGAGATTACCTGCTGCAGACTTCCATATGTGGTTGGAGAACTGTGATCTCAATATACATTGAAAACGAATAACAGGGATATTTTTTTTTTGTTTGTTTGCCAGACATTACAGTTTAAGAGAGAGAGAGATTGGATGCCATTTTGAGTCCTACTTTAACCAAAAAGTTTGTGTTCAAATGTTTCCTGGTATCTTCCTTAGCAGTTGGTGACTGTGTGACATTCCTGTCAAATAAAAATATGAAAAAGGTTGAATGTTTAACATCCGAAAGAAGCATTCTGCAAATGAATCAACACTTTAGACCGCAGTACCTTGGTATATTGCTGTGCTTAGCATTAACCACATGGTTAGTGCTCTCCTTTGGGAGCAGTCAGGAGGATTGTCCAAACAGCCCTTGACAGCTTCTGTGTCTGACAGCTCTTGCCGAGTACCTCATATTAGTGTTGAGGCATTAGCCACAGATGTCAGCATATTCACAAACAAGGCCGAGATGTGGATCATGCAAACTGGTCCAGCAGATCAGCCGTCAGATTCAATGAGATTACATCGAAAGTGACCTGCCCAAGTAGAGTTCATCTGTCATGCATGTGTCCTGTCACAGGAGAGACACAGAATAATCAGTTCAATCAATAGATGGTGGTGGCTCATTGGACTGGTGCTGAATAAACATGGGAATGACCCTCTCACCTCGCACACAGAGGCTTGAGCCTCCAGGGAGTTCATTAGCCAGTCGAGGCTATGATCCGGATGAGTCGTTATTTTCCATTTCTGTTTGTTTGGCATTCTGGTGCTGTGTGTGAGTTTGTATTATTGTCTGTAGGGTTTTGTGCAAGTTGACGGCTATAAGTATGAGGTGTGTATCTTTGTATAGGGTGTGTGTGTGTGTACTGCTGAGACTGCACATGCAAGTATTATTGTATTCATTTAAAATGACATAGGTCATTTTGTCTCAGACTTTCTCATAAGCACAGATTTCAGTAATAATAATGCTAAACCCAGAATATATCCTTGCTGCCCTGGCTGTTACTAATTTTAGCTAAGTGCACTAACATGATTTCATCATGTAGACTAGAGCCACCTGCATAATATAGGACAGAGCCATCTTCATGCTGTTTATTGGTGAATTTATTTTCTTTTGTAATGACTCACCTTTCCAATAAAAGTGCCTACTGCTGCAGTGTTGCCCAACATGTGGTTTCAATTGGAAGTCCAAAACCCTTCATTCACAAAACCTGCGGGATATCAGGCTCACAAGGTGCTGTAAATAGTAACTGTTAATTTGTACATCATAAAATCTTTTCCATAAATGTGAGCAATGAAAACATAAATTACCTGGCCGTTGGCTTGGAGCTTTAAAAGCCTGAACATAGGAAGTACCTGCTTTCTCCTGAGCCAACTTTTAACTTTGCCATTTACAGAGCGAGGCATGCATGCAGGTGCGCACACACACACATACACACAAAATGAACTCAAACCACCTAATTTCAGCTTTTTACTGTGTCTCAAACCTTTGAGAAGTGTCTGCTCACTTCAGGCAGTCTGTTCATGTCTCAGTGATTCTTCCTCTTCAGAGCCTTTGTGTGTTTTTTCTTCATCAGCCTAACTTTTCTGTGCATATGCGAAGGAGCCAACGACAGCTTGACTGGCATTCTGTCAGACAGGTGATGCCTTTCCAATGGTGGAGCATCAGCCCTTTACTGAGAGAGAGATAGTATGTGTGTGTGTGTTTTGATCTATGTGTCTGTGTAGAAAAGTGGGGGTATTGTCAGGATGTGACTGGCACACTTTGCATGTTCTTCTCAAGACAGGTGCTCCTGGGTGAGCACTGGTGCATGACAGTTGCCTTTCATTGCTGTCTTCTCCACACTTAACCCCTGACCAGCCCTCCCTTCCTCCTCTTCGTCTTTCTCCTCCCGCCATCCTGCACATCTGACCTCTTCTCACAGTACTTCCCTCGGCCATCCTGAGTGATGGACTACGAAAGGCTGGTGGGGCGAGTTGTGCTTAGTCTGTGGTGGTGGTGCGGTGCGGCAGGCTTGTCACAAGTCAGGCCATGGAAACTCGGCTATCCAGTCAAAACTGCACACGCACTCCGAACCCCCCCGCCCACACACGCACACACCACTTTTTGTTCAACAGTCCGTAATTCCATCCACTGCCTCTGTCAAGCACCTGATCACACGTGCATATAGAAAGGAGCCCCTTGGCTGAATCCCATCTTCTTTTTTTTCCTATCATAATGTAGGCAGATTTCCCCTCCTCTGCCTGTTTCTTCAACTCTGTTTATTCAGATGAGCCTGACTGCGGGGCAGTGGGTCACATCCACTTGCCTTGCTAAAACGCTCCTGAATTGAGGGTTGTCTCCAGTGAGATGGAGAGAGAGAAGAAACACAAGGAGGGGCGAGAAAAGGCTGCCAAGTAGTCATGTCAGGGCTGTTTTCAGGGCTGCTTGTGTGTGTGTGTGTGTGCCATGGCGGGGGTAGGGGTTAGGGAGTTTGAGGGTTCACTTGTCAACCCCTGTGTCATGCTTGCTCTGGCCCTGTTATGTAGAGGGCATCCACTGTCATTTGTTGCAGGACTGTATGAAGTGGAGTCAGCCACAGAAGCATAAAATGCAGTCAGTATAGTGTGAGCACTCGGATGCCTTCCAGTACCACACATTCAAGAACGTTAACTAGTCCCTCAAATGCCTTTGATATATATGTTTTTGTCCCTGTTGGTATTTTAGTCTCCATCGGGACTCTTTGTAATAAAGATAGACACTGATCTTTTTTTTTTAACAGCACATACTAAGTTTCTCTTTTTAGTTGTGCTTCACTCCATTTAAAGTAGGTGGATTTAAGTCACACTTGAACCCAACTTTGGGGAGCGATACATCAGGCATTGGCAGGCAAGCTGTCATTAGGTTTTTTTTGTCTTATAGTCATGCTGTACCTCCAGGTTTTTGAGGTTTATCCTACAGTGTGCATGTGTTTGTGTCTGTGTTTGTCATCGTTGGTTTAAGTGTTTGCCTCATCTGACATACATCTTCCACATTCTCCCAACTATAGAAAAGCGGCTATAGTTAAGACTCCTTAAAGACTCTGTGTTGGAGTGTCAGTGAAGACATGAGCACAGCGCACACATGACTTTAATCCAACAACAGCCTGTCTGCTATATTGCACACCCGCTATCTGCGAGTGGACTCCTTCCCCGTAACCATTGTCATACATAGGGGGGCATTATCACTTTGTAGATGGACTCATGTAAATGTGTTGACAGGCTAGTGTCTCAGCTGACTGACAGCACACAGGGATTGGGCTAATCTGAGTGACTGATTTGAGGCGCGCAGCGGCTCGGCTGTCCCCATAACTCCAGAGAAATAGACAGTTTCAGCAGAGTTATCTGTGTTTGTAAGTCCTTCTGCTGTGCTGGGATGACAATAGGGATTAGTGCCTAGGTTCTTTAAACTATTTTTTTTTTTGGCGGGGGGGGGGGGGGGGAGGGGGTCTCTTATCGGAGTCTCGGCAGAATGCTGCCGCAGCCAGTTTTCCTTGACTGTCAATTAAAGAGGGGATCATTAACTTCAAGGGTATAAATGTTCTAACACTTGTATTACGTTGGGAAGCTAAGTCGCTGACAGATGTTCCAACTTTAATTCTCCATTTGTTTTTTTGTCCTTTAATTAATTTATGTATCCCTATTTGGGCTTTAAATATTTTTTCCACCCTGTCTGCTCTTTGTTAGCCTGTAATCTCAGTTACCATGGTAGTCGCAAAGACGATTGGGCCTTGTCACTCGCTTGTGTTTCTTATGAGGTTCACTTGGCTAATGTATTCAATATCAGCCAAACTGAGAGGTAAACAGTATCTCATGTTGCGTGTGTTCCTGCACTGCCTCGATGCAGCCTGGAGGCGTTAAGCAGGAGGAGAACAGCATGTCTGCCACGAGTTCCTCCACTGAAGTCCTTCTATTCTAGAGAAATCAACTTCTTAGAATGGTTCTTGATAAAAAAAAAAAAAAAAAAAAAAAAAATGAACACAGCTTGTTCCAGTGTACATGTGTGGATTTTTCGGGGGGTAAACAAAAGTAGAGCACTACTTTGGGGTTTGGATTTTAGAAGCTTTGTTGGCGGTTGTGAAGCCTGAACATGACAACTGTGGTTGAGATTTTCCAGCACAGTGCTGCGATGGGATGCAGTCGGGTGCATATTGTAGGTAGCCACATCGAAGGAAAAAAGAAAAGCGGTGAAGAGGAGTCGTTCTGGGGAGTGGGATAGAGATAGGCGACAGAGACTGCTAATGGGCAAACTCTCTTCATCCACCGCTACTGCCATCACCAGCACCACCGACACCCTGTTCTCTCATGACAGCTCTTTTCCTTTGTTCTCCAGCTCGGCCCACTCTCTGCCGGGGAAGTTTGACAAGTTTTTGCGGGCTGATCAAACGCTGTGGTGACACCTGATTAGGATACAGTGCGTGTTTACAGTCGTGCATGGTGAGGACCCCCCTTTTCGCAGACAACAAGGGACACTTCACCTTGACTAATTAAATTTGCACCTGCAATGCCAGCTGTGACAGCCACTAGAGGGCTGCATTTATTTATGTCACTCCATACATACGTCCTGTGACGTTCATCGAGGCTGAGTTTGCAGTAGTTTCTCTGTTTACCCACTGTGTGGGTTTCTACAATGGCTGTGTTTATTGTCTTTCTATCTGCCATGATGTTGCTGGGGTTTGTCTTCTACCACAGAGACAGGTGATTGTTTCTTAAGTAGTGGGGCCACTCAGGGGGGCACTGTTGTGCAGCAGAGAGGGGAAGAAGATGGACATGCACAATTACTCAATCTTCTCACATACCATGGTGTGAGGACCTGTGTGTCTTTCAGGGCCGATTCTGATTGATAAGTTAAGACATATTTTTATTTGTCACCTTTCAAAAGTCAAACTCACTTTCAAAATCTCACGGTTGAATAGCAGATAGGCCTTGTTTTGACATTTAGATGAACATTTTTGAAAAAAATAAATAATTTAATTGATTAATTAATTTGATGAAGTATAATGGTTTGTCTAATTCTGTTAGGGTCAGTTGTGCATGCTAACTAAAACAAATTAAATTCTGTATTATCCCTTGTGAGTCAGAAGGGGCTCTTGTTTAAAATAATGTGATTTGTGTGTTCCTCTGTCAAGTGCGTGTGTGTGTGTGTGTGTGAATTTAATCATCCATACATGTGCGCTTGTACATGATCTGCCTCTCAGTGTGCACGTGCGTGTATCTATCTAAATCAGTGCTGAGAGTGGAAAAGGCCACAGCTGAAGTGTGCAGGACATCAGTCACCCAGTAGCAGAAGACAGGGCCTGGTAATTTGTGCACCCCCTTCCTCCCATCTCTCTGTTGGTCTTCCAACACACCCCGTGTCCCCCACCATCCTGCCTCCCCAGCCTCAAATTGACCAGGCTCGACTGCTGGTCATGCTGTATTACATGGGTTAGATGAAGTAATTATTTCTAGGCCACTGACTACAAGAAAGATTAATAGTTTTTGAAACAGCCATAATGGAGGGCTGACCTGCCGTGACATGAGCATTATTTCAAGCTCACCTCAACTCTCATCCTTCTCACCTCTGGGCACTGGCAGAGGGTGATTTATACCTGGGCAAATGAGGGGAGGGGACCTAGGAGCCCAGGGCCAACAGCCTTCTAGTGCAGTGTTCTATGCTTACTCCCACAGCTGTACCGACAGTGGGGTCACTTGAGGAAGGCTGATGGCATGTTTGCTTGATTGGGTTTTCGAAGAAAAAAAAATGGTAAAGTAATTATGATCAGCATAATTTTTGAAAGTCATTATTCTGTTGTTGAAGTCTGACTTAAGATGTGAATGTTTTGGACAGTACTTAGGATAGGATTTCTGTTCCCTGTCAATGGAAGAATAGAACAATATGCATCTGACTCTGGATCCCTCTGTCATGGGTCACTTCATCTGTTCACCCCTCTTCCCCTGATGCTCTGGCACCTTAAGGAGCAGACCAGCTAGGAAGTTGTCACTAGGTGGCACTTGGACATCATGTTATCAGATCCTTCTCCCCTTTACCCCACCAACAGCCTCTTCCCCTCCCTCACTTCCTCCCACTTTTTTTTTTTTTTGCTTCCCTCAGTTCCTCCCTCTCCTCTGTGCTAAGTACACCTCAGATGTCAGGGTGTTTTATTTTTATTGGATGAGGGCAGTGTGTAATGCATTCACCTCCGTTCCTGCCAGCTGTTAAATGCCCCAGAACATGGTCTGGCCAGGCTCCGCCCCGTTAACCCCTCTGATTGGCTGTAATAATTAGCAGAAGTGAACAGTAACTGTGGCACCTTGTGAGGGTTTGGGACAGCTTGCTTGCAACTCCCTGATACGTACGTGACAGAATGGTCGCTCTTGCCCAGGTTTAAGAGACTTGGCTCTGGCCACTTCCCTCCTGACTCCAGTGCATGTGTGTGTGCGCTGAGCTTTAATATTAACCCTTAACTTAAACACATGCATGCAGTGTGGCGCCACCAATTACATTTTCAAATGGCTGGGTTTGTAAACCTCGAGGATGTTAATCTGTCACCATTCAAGCTACTGGAATGAGTGAAAAGAGGATTAAGCTATTCAATTCCTGGTAGAATATTTTCCTTTGTTCAGAATGAGTGAAGGAAAAATAAATAAAGAAATGAGGTGGCTTCTCAAGCAAGACAAGCGCCGACTGCTTTACTTCAGGATTTTTGCTAATGCCATTACAGCAGCTGTATCTGTGCTAGGATTCCAGGAATACAGGGAGACAGTCATGTAAACAGCCACAAATAATATTCAGCCCCTAATTCAATATTAATCTGAGGTCACATCATGATATCCGTTTATTTGGGTCAAAGACGACATGACTGAGAATTGAAACTGTCCTATATTATTATGTTCAGTACACATCTGTTTTGCACCATATGTTATTCTGATGGCTTAGGTGTTAGCTCTAGCTTGTGTGTGTGTATGTATATATATATATATATATATATATATGTGTTGTAGATCAGTAAAAGACATCTCATTGTATGATATGTAGTTGGCAAGTATCAAATCATTTGTTTAGCATAAGGTTATAATATACCATATGATAATTGTCACAGCTGTCAGCCAATTCGGCATAGTTTCCCTGTCGTAGCCCATCGTTTACCCTCGACTCCCAACCCCTCGGGTCGGATTGCACATCATCTTTATCCAAGATGAAGTACCAGACTCTGTAGTGTCAGAAGATGAACTAATATGGAACCGAAAGGACACAGAGCTGGGAAATCATCGTCATTTATAGAGGTTGCTTGTCACATGACGGGTTTGATCAGCTGGTGCTGCGATACACAGAGCTGGGTCTTTGCACTGTCTAACAGTGGTACTGGATTAGAGACACAAGCCACTTCTACTGTGATCAGTCACTCACATAGAGAGACACGCGGCAGGACTGAAATCCTCCTTGCAGACTTCATCAACATCATGTACAGGCTTCTTCCTCAAGCCTACTGTATGGAAATGAGGGCCACTGCTACATGCCAGTTTTCTACTTTTTTTTTTTTTTTTTTTTTTTTTTAAGCCAACTCTAAGCTTTAACGGATATATCATAGCTGCAATACTGCCTTAAACATAGCACGAGTGTATAGGTCCTCAGCTGCCTAATCTGCCTGAATGCTACTCATCTGTGACATGTTGAAACAGTGGCAGAGGTTCTAGCTCTACATCCTTCAGACACTGTGTAAGGCTAAGTGTTATTGAATTGTTTACTGTCACAAATCATAAGCATTTCAATGATCAGGTGTGACAACAGGACAGCAACACGCCCACCCATCCATCCACCTGCTGTACTCTGAGTGATGTGTTGTGTGCAGGGCCCAGAAGAGTGTAAAGGCAGCCTCTGGTGCCGGGGATTTTAAAATGCTCCACCTGCTAATCGATCTCTTCTGCCCTGCTGAGTGAGCCACGATTGCGCTACAGAGATGAAGAAAGAATGATGCAGTGGGACAGGAAGTGGGTGTAATGCATAATGTGGTGGACTCTGTCCTCTTGTCCTCGGGCCTGTCCTTGACACTGCCTGTGGGACAGTCCTGGAGGATGGCTCTTGTCCTTCCTGTGAGTCCAGCATCTAGCCCCAACAACTACCCTGCCCTCCCCCTGGGCCATGCTGCACTTTGCACAGCCTTATTGATTTTTTTTGGAGGGACAGGAAAAGTGTGGCGTGGGTGGTGAGAGTGAATGAGGGATGGGGAAGTGGAGAATCGAGGGAGCTTTCTAAAGCACTGACTTCTCCTTGACTGCTCCTCGAGACACAGCAACCTTGTTAGAACAACTCAGTGGCCCAAGTGCCCCGCTGAAAACTGCTAATAACAGTCTTTCAATCAATGTTCTCCTTCTCTATTCTCCTTCCTCCCTCCATCTCATCCCTGTCTTCATTTTCTCACTATTTCCCCTCACTGAACCAGACCCTGTCTGAATACCAAGGGACTGTGTCTGCATTTAAACTGGCCCTTCCACATGGAAAACAGCTGACCTCATGAAAGCATGTTGTAATTTGAAGGAGAAAAAAGCTTTTCTCCATCGACATCATTTTAATGGGTACATTATAGCCAGGCCGCAAACTAACAAGTAAGGAACAATGGCTGTCGGCCCGTGAATGTTGCTGGTGGTGGAGTTCATAGACACTGGACACCTGTGACAACAAGGCTACTTGTTCGTATCCCGCACTTAGTGTGAAGCTCCTGTGTGTTAACTTGTGTAGGCATGGAGTGTGAAACAGCTAGTATGTTTCTGATCAAGAGCATGCTCAGCCAGTCTTTCCCGGATAAATAAAAAGGTTATGTAAAGTATACATCGACAGATCGCTGTAATCGCCCGTCCTCTCTTTCTCTTTTTCCCTCTCCAGATTTGACATTTGCTAAAGGTCACCGAAACATATTTTCCGTTTCCCCCTATAAGGTGTAGATAAGTGTAAAATAGAAGTTGACACCGCAGACACATTGAAAAGCACTTAAACAGAGTGGCCATGTGCCAAACCTGTCCGCGTTTGGCTTTGTGCATTTGTAAATACTCTTGAATGATTGATCTGGATACCTGGATCTCTCTGTAAGCCTGTCAGGTGCAGTGAGAGAGATACAGTTAGAAAAACAGATGAGATCCTATACTTTTTCTCTCCCCCCTCTCCTTCATCTCTTCCACTCTCACATGGTCACATACTCTCCTCCTGACAGAATTACATGTACCCTGGGATGACTGGAAGAGGAGCTTTAAGTAAGTATATGTGAGAGAAAGTGTACACATGGTGCACAAAGAGAGACAAGGACAGGCCTTTTGATGTCAAGTTAAACTGTTGCACCAGCTGTGAGTTAGTTTACATTATCTTGCATATGAGACATTTTTTTTTTTTAAACTTGACTAGACCCCAATCAACGTGGTCACATTGCAAGTGTATGTGTGTGTGAGTAAATCCAATTAATGACAGACGGCGCTCCCCCACGGCTGTGGTAATGTGCGTACACTGGTGTTATATACAGGGCGTGAAAGGTCTGCCCTGCACCAGCTCTTTAAATGACTGGCCTCTTGTTCTGGTAGATGGATGGAAATCTTGTGATATTAATGATCACTTCCCCCCCATCGACCTGTCACTGTGTGAAATGAACAAAGCAGCCTTCAGCCTCCAACAACAGCTATCGGGGGCCCGAGCCGGGCTTGTCTGCCATTTGTCATCACTCACCCCACCTGTGGACCCCCTCTGAACACATGCTGAACGTGTCTGTCGATATATACACAATGTTCACTTCAGTGATTTGAAAAATATGTGCTTGTTAATGGACTATCATTCATCCTCAGTTATTTCTCGACAGATTTCTTTCCGTGTTGTTAGCATTTTTGAATGAACACCAAAACAAGCATTTTTTTTTTTTCTAAACAATTGTGTTTGCAGGAGCTTAAATAAGATAAGACAAGTAATGGACTGCTTTGCATAGAGCATGATTTAGAAATGTAGGCTTGACCTACATGTCTAACTGAATCTTTTAATACATCTCAGGATAATGGAGATTACCCAGAGGAAAAAAAGTGGGCAATGAAACAATAACAATAGTTGTCATAATAATATCTTCCAGCATTATACGAAAAGTTCTCTATAACACATCTAATAGCTTTGAAGGGATTACCTCAGATTTGCAAAGTTTGTTGTTTTGTGCCCATTAAGACATTTAAATTAGCTTTCACCCAGAAGCAAAAATCCATATTTATTTATGTACAATAATTCATGTATTTTATATTTATATTCATGTTGATCAGCCATCCATTGTGTTTAAATGGATCTGGCTTCATCTTGCACGATTTACAAGTGTAGGTTTGACCAACATACAGAACCCGATTATTATGTCAACAAATGTAGCTGAAAGTCACTCTTTTGGGTGTTTCTTCTACAGCCTCTGTCTTTCACAGTCCAATTCATATTCATGGAATGGTCCTGAGCGAGAGTGTGGCAGATGTGGGCTTACACATTTACCTACGGTGTTGCTCTGAGGTCAAGTCCCACGCAATCAGTGAACCATTTACGAGTCAGGTCAGTTAGCCATCACACTGAGTCACATCGTCTCGCTGGTATAAATGAATGCAGCAAGTGGCAATAAGCAAAATGACAGAATTGAAAAATGGTTAATATTTAGCCCAAATTCTTTTTTTTTCAGTGTGGCTTGGGTGCAATGAAGAGGCATTTAGTAAAAACTGCCACTGGAGCTGCTGTTTTACACTTTTTCCATTAGGTACAATCTTAGAAATAAAAGTGCTAAGTAGAACCATGTAAGGTTCTTCGGCTTGTCCTCATAGGAGAACCCTTTCTGGCTCCAGGTAGAACCTTTTTATAAAGGTTCCACCTGGAACCCTTTTGGATGGTTCCACCAAGAACCTTTTATTCAGGAAAGGGGTTTTAAAGGGTTCTCTGGATCAAAATGGTTCTTACTGGAACCATTAGTGTCACCAAGAACCCTTGAAAAACCCGTTCTTCGGGAAAGGGTTTTTGGTTCCAGGTAGAACCCCAGCCCTTGTAGAAGGACCATTTTGGAACCCTTATTTCTAAGAGATTTATTTATGGCGTGTGTTCTATAAAAACCCGAACCACACCCTGCATGTGTGTATCCGTATAGGTATTTGTGTAATATGGCACCTAGGTGCTGTGTTTTGTCACTGTAGTTCAAGTAAATGACATACTCTGAAGATGAGGTAGATGTTGACCTTTGAAGAGCAAACCTATCTTGAGGTTTTGGCCAGTGGAAGTGGATGATTTTTCTTTTAATTGCTCTAGTGTGTTTTTCTTCACTGAGTTCATGTTTAAAACTGAATGCAAGGGTATTCTACCTCTTTATGCACTGTGGATTCAAACGGAATTGTTCTGGTGGAGTGGGCACTCCCTGTTCCTCTCAACACCCTCTGTCGCTTCGCACAAACTCTCTACATTCTGCGATCCGCCGCCAAATGGAGCAGGGCGGAAGCGCCTTTGATGTACATGGGTAGTCTGTCTGTTTGAGCCCGGCGTTTTACAGCCGCCTTGTCAAAATTGTTGATTCACCATCACTTTTGCAGACGGAGAGCAGTTCTGAAATGGGTGTCACACAAGTACCAATGGTTTGCTGTTTAAACACAGAGCTCTGTTACACAGCTATCTCTCATTACAGTTGAGTTGACCTGTTTGACTTTCTGTCTGTCTGCACTCTGAGGCACCTGTATTAATAGAAGAACTTTCATCCTCTAGCTGGAGCACAACAATATGGTGTACATCTTGTCTTACATTGTTGACAAAGAGGAACATATTGATATCATATGGGCAAGAGCTAGAACACTAAAGAAGAGATGAAAGACCAGAAGTATGCTGCGGAGAACATGAGCTCTTCTTTATGGGGTGACAACTTTACCGACTAGTCCTCTTCAAGGTTTACTCTACATTATAGCTTTTATCAGCTGTTATCATGCATTAGCCAAATCTGGACAAGTCCAGTGGGATTCATGTGTCCATTTTCATCACTCCATTTCATCCCCATGAACAGTATTTTCTACGGCAGAACCAGGTTAGACAGAAAGAGCATTTTTATCCCCGCAGCAGCAAAGTTATCTGGCTCTTTTGAGCTATTGATGCTTAGCACTGGACATTAATCTACTCTACAAAAAAAAAAAAGCTTTGAAGAAAGTGTCCATTCAAGTGTCACAGATGGGAAAGAAATTAAATTAATGAATGCGTTCTACACAGTTTGGTATCTTTTATAGTCCAGGATCAAAGCAAACCAATTGAGCTTATTATACCTAATATGTTTTGCTGTGATAAACAGTCTGGCTAAGGGAATAATCCCATCAAGGAAGAGAGAGATTAAACAAAAATGGAAGAAGCATCAGATATATCACTCAGCGCAGATGGTTGGCAAGGCTACCGTGAAATATCAGCATTATTATGGGATTGGTAATCTTGTTTCTTGGGTCTGAGTGGAAATGCAGACCTTTTTTTTTTCCCCTGCACCTCGTGGTTTTTCTACTAGAATCAGGCACAGACACGGAGACAGACACGGCGGTCCTCTGATACTCAGAGTCCATCTGCTTCAGAGGGCTCAGGTAACTTCTTGTCTGTCTTTTTTTCTGTGGAATTTCTGAGTAGCTTGATGTATTTGACAAGTGTGTGACAGCCCTGGATGTGTGCATTTGGGGTTGAGGCATCATGCTCACTACCCCGGTTGTGTGTTTTTTAGGAAAGGCGTGTGTGTGTGTGTGTGTGTGTGTGTGTGTGTGTGTGTGTGTGTGTGTGTGTGTGTGTGTGTGTGTGTGTGTGTGTGTGTGTGTGTGTGTGTGTGTGTGTGTGTGTGTGTGTGTGTGTGTGTGTGTGTGTGTGTGTGTGTGTGTGTGTGTGTGTGTGTGTGTGTGTGTGTCTGGAAGCCTCACACATACACACACACGCGCACTGTTACACTCCCACACACTCCATTCAGTATTGTGCCTGTGTATAAAGTAGTGCCTTGCACTTTCTGAATAAAGCAGACTGTAATGATCTCTTATTTACTGCATGTGCACACTGCTACAGTAGATGGATGCTAGGATACAGACTCGTAGCAACACACACACACACACACACATACAACCACAGCCCATAGCCTCACCTTGATATCTTGAGCATCTGTCATAAGTTAGAATTTGACACCAATGAATGTGTGTCAGGTTGTCAATTTTCTCCAACTGCCTTTGAATGCAGTCTGGTCATGAATAGTGCATGTTGTTTTGTTTTTTAGAGTCCAACTGTCTGTAAGTCTATTTTTTGGTTTCAGAATAACTCAAAAGGCCTGTACACTCATGTGCATCTTTTAAGAGAACTTTCGGCAGGTGTTGTGTTGTTTAGCCTAAGGTAAAGATTCAGCCCTGAAGGTAAATCCACCAAAATGCCTCAGATGTGTTACCCTCCCATTTCTCTTGCCTTCTTTATTTGGATCAGTTTTCATCTGTCCTGTCTTTAATGCACAGTTTCACCACTTGCCCTCTTTTTTTTTGATCCAGCCCCTTTTTGAGTCAGGACACACATCTTTTTATACCTGCATGTCTGCGTTATTAAGAGGACATATTATTTCAACTGAAAGCGTAGGACATATTTTAGCAGCTGGTTTCCATAAAGCCTGCGGTGTGCCACATGAGGTCTGTGGCGTTATTAGGGCAGAAGAAATGTGAGATATTTGTTGTAAATGTCTTGGAAATATACACAGTACTGGTTCTGCTTTAACTGTCCCATCCACCAGGCAGTAAATCCGCAGGCCATTGCCCAAGACAGATGTAAAAAGACAGTGGCATGTTAGTTACATTAATTTCTCCTTCGTCAGGTTCTGAGAGACCATGAAGAGGTTTTGTGTGTGCATTCACGTCTGCACATACATGAGGGAAGAAGGGACAATGTGGGGAAGCAGGTGTGAAATTTATTTGAGAATACAGTTTTTATACCCGTTGCCATTGGGATTTACAGGTAAGAGTGGAATGTGGCCCAGAGAAAGGCACTTTGATTGCTCCACCAGGTTAACGGTTTTATTGGAGGAGCTCTGTATGGCACAGGCCGACGTTTATTTATACAGTTGTGAGGATCCCCATAGCAGCCTTCGCAAAAATCATAAAACTGTGAAAATCTTGCGAAAAGCCACTGGTTACCAGGCTTCTGTGATATCAAGGTCACTTTTGAATGCATCACTTTTGTTTTTTTTGAAAAATTATTCATAGTCATTTTGTTTTTGTTATTGCAGTTATTTGTAGTCAGTTCGGACTATTATTGTTCACATTTCACTACTGCTGTTGAGACTGTTTGCTGTTCCTTAATAACATATTTGATGCAAGGTGTTTGAAGTTGTTTTCACGTCCGCTAAATGCTGCTGCCTTTCATTCCAACTTTGTGTTTTCATTACCCCGATTGAAGTGCCAAAGTTTAAGGAGCCTTAGAACCTGACTGTGGAGAATAACAAGTTCTGTAATGGATAATGTTTTTTGCAGACGGCAACGTTTTAATGTATTAACATGTCTAGGCTAAGCTGAGTAGGTACCGTGATATGAAGTTTGGAAGTTGAGGCCTTGGCAAAGACTTTGTAATTTTGTGTTTTTCCACCTCAGCACTTAAGTTTTAGAAGGTGAAGGTTGTAAGTTTTTCTTTGTAATTTGCACCTCACACCAACTCCTTCCTTAGGTTTCCATTAGGTCATTGCCAATGTTAGTATGTAGAAAAATACCCATGAGGTAGTTAAACGCAGTAGATTCCAACTGCTGATTATACATTTCACTTGTTCCACAGAGGCGGAAGTTACTTCAGGAGTTGGGAGACCAGAAGATTCCCTTCCTGGGACCTTCAGATAGAGGCTTTCAGCAACTGGTGAGTCAGCCTCAGTTTGACTGTGCTTAGTAGGCTTTATAATATTTTTGATATTTGTCAGCATCATCATGATAAAAAAAAAGTAATTTTTGTTTCCCAGTGGGACGCCAGCTACTCTGGCCTTATTCTAAGGAGATCCTGCTCGCTGCCTGCTGAGCTCCATGGCAGGGTGCAGGCAGCTCTGCTCACACTGAGAAGCAAGGGCTGTCTTTTGAAGGATCTGGTTCGCGTTCGAGACCGAGATGTATTCACCGCCGTGTCGCGGGCTCTTTTTGGGGAGCCGGGCCACACCTATCGCTATCTGGACACGCGGCTCTTTGCCATCCCTTGGCACAGTGAGGACTCTGAGGTCAAAGGACTAAACTGTTGTGACCCCGACTTGAGAGCTGCTTGCAAAGCATTGTGGGAGCTTAACACCTTCTTCTGCTCTGATGTGTCTGATCTGAAGGAAGGGGACAGGCTGACACAATGTTTGAAGGGGGAGGTGGAGGCCACACAGGGTAAAGAGGGGGACACAGAGTCTAAACACAGCGAAGACTCAAAGAACAGTGATGGAGGTGACTCGGAATCCAGACAAAGTGAGGAGGGGGACACGGAGTCCAAGCACAGTGAGGAGTGGGACATTGAGTCAAAACACAGTGAAGAAGGCTGCACAGGGTCAAAACAAGAAGGCGACTGGGAGACTGAGTCCAGACACAGCAGTGAGGAGGGAGAGTTCTCCCAGGTCAAACCCAGTGGAACCAGTGTCTCACAACAGAGTGAAGGGAAAGGCCCTAGCTGGGCGTCGAAGCCCATCACTGGCACAGAGGCTGAACCAGTGGGACTTGGGGCCCGTGGGAAATCTGTGGCCAAGCTAAAGTGCAGCCTGTCAGATGACCACATAGAAGACAAGGAGGACCAGGAAAGTGTGCAGGGCTGTTCCCAGCCCAGTCCACCACAGGTATTCACTGGTCTGGACAAGTTCAATGTCACCCTGCTCAACTACATGGATCCAGCAGCTATGAGCCAGCTGAAAGAGGAGCCATACTACGGAATGGGGAAAATGGCAGTGGGGTGGCACCACGATGAGAACCTTATCACTCATTCACCGGTGGCTGTTTATAGCCATAGCTGTCATGATGACAAAGGTAAGGGTTCAAGCTAAACACATAGTATAACACTTTAAACCCACAATGTCTGTGGCGTTTTGTTTCTGAAATTGGGATTCCTTTTTTTCTTTTTCACTTCAGTTTCCCATCAACTTATCTCTGTGGCTTTTTAGTGGATCAGATGCAGCTAACCTTGTGCATTATGGCCCTACAGCAGCACTGTAGCAGCTGTAGACATGGCCTCTGGTGAGGCAACCATCAGATTCATCTATGAGATAGTGTCAGAGCATTATCAAATGTCATCACTGCCTTGCTGCTGACAGCCTTATCGCGCCGTGTGCGTTGGGAGATCACAGACATTTGGATCTGAGCTCTTAACACACGGTCAACAGTGCAGTCTAACAAACAGGACTTATCGCACACGCCGCATCTCATCTAAATCATTTCCCCGAGAAATGATCGATGTGCAATTATCTGATATGGAATAATGAGCCATGCTTTGAAAAGTGCTCCTGACTGTACTCCTTGGATATTAATGTCTCTTAATTACGGAGTGCACTATCTTTCAAGAGCTGATCGTGGTGGCTGATTGTGTTAAGAGAGAATTTCAGTCGGAGGGGAAGTTTGCTTTCTAGAGTATGCGCAAAAAGGTGAGAGATGAGAGCACCGTCCTGTCAAAAGTATCGGGTTTAAAATTAGGTCAGTGTTATTTATATTATATATATATATAGTTTATAATATGAAAACAAAACACCATCTATTTCTTCTTGTTAAATCAATGCTCAGAACACACTTATCAAAACGTCTATTTTTGGATTAACCAAAATTTAATAACCTATCAACGCAAATTAGTACATTTTAAATAAAATTTCTAATGCAGCTCATTAGAGGATACAATGTTAAGTTGTGCAACATGACTTCTTCTTTTCCTGTAGTTAAACATATTGTTAAATAAAAACCTCCTCATCAAATTACATCGATCGCACAGTTGTTGAACATTGTTAATCAATCATTAACAATATTCAGTAAAGCGACTAGCATATAAGATCCCCAGTTGAATAAATTACTGTAAAACCGTGCAGTTTAGTTTCACTCTATATCTTTCCCTTGAGAATCCACACTCCCCTGCTGTGGCTCTAGACCCGCCACCACTCTGAGAACCTCCGCTGTACATGGTCTGTAGTGCTAAAGGTGAGAGCTCAACAAGGCCTGCATCTGTGTCGTGAAAATTAAATTTTACAGTATTACACAGGTGTAGTGCCAACTACTCTGACATCCCAACACGTTTTACAGCTGCACTTTCTTCGTCGGGGTTTCTTAACCAGAAACACCTGCTCTAGAGGTCTGCTGCGATGATTTGTTCTAAGCCATTTCAACTCTGACCCTGTGAACATGAGCTTCAAACACTGTGCTGTAACATGTTGCCTTGCTTAGCAGCTGTGTCTTTTCTAGTTGTGAGTGACCCCACAGCTCCAGACTTAAGAGAGGAAAGTCTGAGCGCAGTGCCATAGAGATATATTCGCGTCGCTGGCTCTGAGGGCTCCCAAAGGCAGCTAATGAAATTGTTACCTTGAGGAATGTTGCGCTTTCGGAGAAGAAAGAAACACACTGCATTAGGTATCTTAGATTTACAGACACTAGATGTTTAGCTTGACACCCAAGAGAGGCTTTTTTCCTCTTTCAGCAGCCTCACCTTGTATTTACTTTCTTCAGCCAGAAAAGTGTTCCGAGCTGTGTTTTTCCTCTGCTGTGCTGATTCAAAGGAATCTGTTACAACTGAGTGTTTTCCAGCTCAGGATGATCTTCCACCATTCCTGAAGCCTTGGGGAGTGCTGTCATTAGCTCTCAGAGCACAATGGCTCCAAATTAAGTTACTATTTATCCGTGCTGAGCAAAGGAAAAGGCAGCTGTGGGGTAGAGAGGCCCAAAAAGACTTTAGTATTGATTTTGCTGAGGGGTGTTGGCCAGCCAAGCCAAATCTTGTTTTCTTCGTGTGCCATGTAACAATGGAAGAAGAGAGAAGAATAGGGGAGGTGGTTACAGTATCAGTGGATACCTGCTGTCTAATAACACACTCTTGCACACACTAAATACCATCAAGGGCTTTTATCCATCTATTTCCTCTTGCACAGCATAAGGTAGCATAAAGATCTTGTGCTAACAGCCAATAATCTCACACCAACACATTATTTCCTCTGCTCAGCCTTTAAGTGATTTGTACTTTCTGGATAGAGAGGCACCTAACATCCATTGTTTGGGTGGTTGCTTTGGTGGATTTAATTATCGACTTCCTTGCTTCTCATAGTGGTAATTCTTTTTTTTATTATTATTATTATTTAAGATGATTTGTTTTTGGCCCCAACTTTACTAATGAATGTTTATTGTGCTTTGTGACTGACATGACTCAAAGCATTTCAATTAATGATTTCAACAATTTTCCATGTAATGTTTTTGATTTCTCTTGCAGATGTGGAAAACGTGTTAATTATTTAGTCAATGTACAAAATCCTTGGTTTTCTAATGGGATAAAACACATAATTCCCATTAAATTGTTATATGTTTGAGGGTGTACTACACTCTTAGAAATAAAAGTGCTAAGTAGAACCATATAAGGTTGTCCTGATAGGAGAAAATGTTTTGGCTCCACCTGGAGCCAAAACAGGTTCCACCTGGAACACCTTTGGAGGGTTCCACAAAGAACCCTTTTAAAACCCTTTATTCAGGAAAGGGGTTTTAAAGGGTTCTCTGTATCAAAATGGTTCTTACTGGAACCATTAGTGTTACCAAGAACCCTTGGAAAAACCCTTTCTTCTGGAAAGGATTTTTCAGAAGCAAATGGTTCCAGGTAGAACCTCAGCCCTTGTAGAAGGACCCTTTTGGAACCCTTACTTCTCAGAGTGTATGTAACATTTAAATACAAATATGTTCAAGCTATGGACATTATTAGTTCACACAATGCTGATTAAGCTATGACAACCCTCTCTGTCTTTCTCAGTATGTTTTGAATCTCTTATGCCACGGTGAAATTTAACAGCAACTCATTCATTTTTACTTTAAGACTGACAAAGCCAAGGAGGGAGCACAGCAACAACATACTGTGAGGAGAGCAAAATGGCTGCAGCTGATTGGAATATGACTTAAAATGCTATATATTCCACATGTAGAGCAGCATGATAGGATAAATGCACCTCGCAACTGGATAGCACAGGGGTTTTGGTGATGTGATATTAAGGCGTACATTATGGAGAGGCACTGGCAGTGTTTTGGTAATTAGAATTTCCCAGGAGGCCAACAAAAGTTATGCATTGGAACTTGAAGCATGATGAACTTTTATACCCAGTTTTAAGTCACACTGAATGAACCCATTAACCCACTGCCTGGAACGTGAATACGTAAACGTAAAATGTAAATATCCCAGTGAGTTTTGCTGTGTGTGACTGACAGGTGGAGGCGGTGAGGGCGGCAGCGGGCAGAAGGCGTGCTGGAGGGTTGGGCTGAAGGTAGCCTGGGACATCCACACACCTGGCCTAGTGCTGCCATTGGAGTCTGGAGACTGCTATTACATGAGAGGTACTAAATCTCCCTGTGAAAACACACACACACACACACACACGTGCCTGTAAACACGGTGCTCAGTCAACTTAACCACTTTAATCACCATGTCTGACTGTGGAGGAAGAAACCTTTTTTGTTTAACCTGTGTTTTTGTGCTTATTGTACTTTGTTCCAAATGACCCATGGCAACAGGATGCACTCCAGTCATTCTAATGCTCTCTTCTTCTAACCCTCTCTGAAGGAACTGAGGCATGTTTATGTGTGTGAGTGCGTGTAAGTGGGTTTACTTGGCCTGGACACAGAGCTTTAAGGTTTCATGAAGTAGTGTGCATTAGAGAGGTTACCAAAACCAAATGTTATTTTTTGAAGTCCTGTGACCCAGTGCTTATTATGTCTCCTTAGAGAGGACAGCCAGCAAGCCACAGGGTGTAAATCAAAGCTTAATGCTTTTGGCTGTAGCAAACGCCTCCACCCTTCTCATTTTAACCTTTTTGGCCTTTGTTGCTTTTTCATATTCTTTGAATGTGAGGACAAATATCTACATCACAGCAGAAGCATGTGTACTTTAATAAGCTGGGACTCTAGTTGGGTGGATGGATTTTAAAATGCAATCTATTTCATTATAATATAACAATAACTGCGAACTCTCAATCCCTTCATCTGAAACAAGGAATGTCAAGGCACCTGCTCTGTTCCTACTTTTATTCTCCAATATGATTTGTCCTAATTCCCATGTAATGCTGGCCGTGTTACTCAGTGTCAGTCCTTGACTGTACAGACAGATGTGTCTCTGTGATAATGTGCCGATGTCCCAATTCTAACAACATAACTGTTCCCAATATGTGTGTTAAAATTAATACACCAAGAGGATCTTCTTTATTTTATTATATCCTTGTTCCGCTATCTAATCTGGTAGTCAACTTCATATGTGATGATTATTCTTGAAGCATTTGACCTTGTGTTTAGAGAGGCTTTTGTGTGATTAAAAGATCAGTGATTTGATCCCTCCAACAGCAAGTATGCATATCCATCTTGAATATATCACATATGCTGTCAGTGTTTGTTATAATGAGAGTGAACTAATACCTCTCCCATCCATCCATCCATCCATCCATCCATCCATCCATCCATTGGTTTTCTACTGTTTTATCCTCCACATGAGGGTCGCAAGGCTGCCAGGATATGAACCAGCAACCTTCCTGTTGTGAGGCAACAGTGCTAGTCATGTGCACCACTATGTGACGTTAATACTTGTCCCTTCTGGCTGAGAAAAGTAAATCGCAACTGGCATCCTTTAGTCAGTTTCAAATACTTATGTAGGGGATTTCCTTCATTTTGAGTTTTTGTGTGAGGATGACTTTGAATGTTCTCGCCCTGCAGGTTAGGTGATCGTACCAGGCAGCAAAGATCTTCCTCTTTCAGCTTCTCTCTTTAGGGGTTGCCACAGCGGATCATCTGCTGTCCCTCATGTGCTCATCTGTTATCCCAACTGTCCTCATGTCCTCCTTCACAACGTCCATGAATGATGCCCCTGCAAAAATTGTGTTGAGGGGAACCACGTTTGGTGGAACATGTGCACACAGGGAAGCAATCGCTGTCGTTGAAATGGCTGAGTCACCATGAAGATTCTCCCGTGAAAAATGTCATATCTTGCTTGAGTGATCTTTGTCAAAACTTGCCATTTTTAACATGTAAGTAACTAGCCTGCAGGTTCTTGGGTTTTTTTTTTCCTACAGTAAAGGATGTTTTGAAAAGCAGAACTGTCTGGAAATGGAAGAGGAGGAGAATGACACCTGAGATACATGGCCAATGGCAGACTCATACCCACAGCCTACATCCATTAAATCACACCAGAGCAGAGCAGACTGAAACACCACTGCCAGACAATGTGGACTGAGGATGACAGACTGATTTAGGCTTAGTCCTGGAGAGCTAGATGGAATGCCACGATTGGAAGGAAGACCACCTCAGCAGCATTCCATCGATCAGGCCTTTAAGGGAGAGTGGCTAGACAGAAGCCACTTAGAGTAACTGAGTTTTTCAAAAGGTAGTTAAATGACATTTTGGTCACCGGGAACACTGTTTTTGAACACTGCTAGCAGATCCCCAACTATCTAGTCTTCTTCTCATCCCCTGGCCAATAACATCCCTATGACACCATCTTGCTGTGGGAAGTTCTCGGTGTCAGGGAAGCGGTGATTGGGTTGAAATTCAGGGAAGGATGTTTAAAGTGACCCGAGCCAGCCAACGTTGAATGTCATGTAGTCAAATCTCCAACCGATTAGAGAAATGGCTTTATCATCCTAAAAATGCACTGCAAAAAGGCATTATGTGATATATCTGTATATCTAACTGAATATTATATTACAGTTTTCCCTTGTATCTACACTATGGACGGAGCATCTTTCAGATATGCCACTAATACGCATTTGTCATTCTGAATAATATATTTTCCTAGTAACAAATATGAATGTTTTAATGAATTCCTGAAGTTGACTCTTTGAAGCGCGGCTATGTTGTCATAGGAGTGCAGAAATGTCTGTACCGAATATAAAGGGCTTGGAGCCAACCTCCTTTGGCTGGATAAGATTTACAATAGAACAGTCACTTTCAGGCCAGCCATGATAATAGAGTGATGGGCTGTTGTGCAGACCATTCTAATGGGACTTGACTGTCGCGGATCAGTAGGGATTTATGCTCCACTCGGCGAGTACGCCCTTGAGAGGCCAACTGCTGCACAACGATAGCAGCTCACACAGTCCTTGGCTGTCTTACGTATTCTCTGTCTACCTGCATTAAGGACTTGGCTTGACGCACCAATGTGCTCCTATAAATTTGCACAGCTCCTATGCACAAAAATAAATGTTCTCACACATGCAGAGAATGCAGTTTCCAGCTTATTGGACGGATGATTTGCCTTCACCACCATTTCAACACTGCTAAACCAAGTGTGAAAGTAAATTGTACCAGTATTTTAAGTGACATACACGGTATAAGTAGTTTTGTGGTATTAAAAGAATTCTACCGTCGCATATAACCACAGACACCGTAATGACTTTTCAACACTGTTTGTCACAGGATGGCCTCTTTGAACTGCTAATGTCTGAGCTGCTGGAGGCAAATTGAATCACCATCATTTCCACCCAAATGGAATCTTAGTGGTTAAAAAAGAACAATGCAACTCTTGACACCGTGCCTGTTCAATAATCAGATTTCCAGCTCCCAATGCACAGGGGGACTGGAGAAAAGAGTTGACCCAATATATTTAAAAGCCTGCTTCCTGGAAACGGAGGACAAGTGGCAGCAGGCGCAGGGGTTGAAAGAAAGATAAATATTTATTACAGTTATCGAGTTTGCCTCTACTCCCTCCTGATCCCACTGACGCATCAGACGCGCCAAGAAAAGAGCAGATTGATGGAGATAATTTGTTATTGGATATAAACAGTTTTAAAGACGCAGAGTAATTCTGCCCAGAGACCTAATTCTTCACAATCTCATCAGGGTGAAGAAAACACCGGCAAGTTGTTTTGTTTGTCACCAGCCTTTTTTTTTTTCACCCACCAAACAATAATATCTTTCTCCCAAACCATTTGGCTGTTTGACTTTCAAATCACAGGCATTAGACGGTGTACTCTTGCTCAAGGCGGATGTAAATATGCACATGTGCTGTGAATGACAGCTCTGTCATGGCTAAATTAATTATTGGTATGAGGCAAATAATGGCAGAGCTGAGAAACATCTATACACACAAAGAAGCACATGGAGAGATACACAGGAAACAGCAGTAAGTCCTCTTTGTAAAGCTCTTGTGATATTGGACAAATGTTTGTTGGTATGGATCTTCCATCTTGACAGATTGAGTGCAATCTGGTTTTGTTTGGTAATTAAAATTATAGTACAATGCTGCTCACTCTATTCGATTCGGTGCGGCGCAATCTGTCTGAGAGCACAAGGTGATTTACTTGTCATGTTCCTCCACGCTCTGATCTTCATCTGCTTTTCTGTTATCAGCTATTTTTCTTTTAATGGTCTTTTCAATTTTTAATTACTATAAATTCAACCCACACCGAGATAACACAACCACAACTGTTATTGTATTCTTTAAGTTGATTTTTTTTGTAATGTGCAAAGTTATTATACTGTTGGATAAAAATATGGTTTCTAGTCGAACTGATAGTTTTCTCTTCTCTTTATTTACCAGATGACCTGAACAGTACCCATCAGCACTGTGTCCTCGCTGGAGACAATGCACGCTTTAGTTCCACGCACAGAATGGCTGAGGTGAGAAGCAAACACACAGATTCAGATTTTTTGCTTTTGAATGGTTGATAACATTTCAAGTTTTTGCTTTCAGTCAGGATTGCTCCTCATACTTTATGCGCTATATTAAAGGAAAACCTTCAACACTGTTTCAGGTAAACAACTCCAACAAAATTCAAAAAGTGATGTTTCCAGATAGGAATGGAGAGATGTTTGAAATCTGAAGTTGTATTTTACTAATTCAATAAAAAACAGTCATATAAATTGTTCATTTTATAATCCAGTGAGAAGCATGATCACATATATAAGACTTAATGTAGGTGATAGCAACATCTTTATGATCATAACGCTACACAATGACTGGTAGTCACGATGAGAGTTCTTTTACCTGGGTAGATCTTTTTACATGTCACACAGGTTCAAGGCCTAAACCCTGCATGAAAATTACTTGTACAACACTGTGTCTCATACTTTTGTACCAGTGTTCCAGAGGGACCCTGACCTACATCCAGTCGCGCTGCCAAGAGGCCCTGTCTAACCTCCACACTGACCCAGAGACAGGCTCCCACAGCCTGCTGGCCCTGCTGCCGACAACGCTACAGCACTGTGAGGAGATTCACAATGAGGTGGGGACATAGTGGTGTGTGTTTTTGTGTTTGACATGTTTTCATGTCAATATGCATGTGTGTTTGCATGCTTGGGCAGACGTATTTCTATGGGTTTTGCATGATTTCTTTTCTTCAGCATGATGATAATATACTGTCGCTGTAGGAACCTGGTGTTTGACTGATTTCTCAACTATTCATTTTATAGATCTGGAACAGCATTTGGAAATACCTGATGCTTGTTTTTTTCCCCTTGTAGTCAACCAGAGGCCTGTACTGTGAAGCAAATTTAACATACCCCAAACTTCACCCATCATCATCGCAATATGCAGAGAACCTTTGTGTCTTAGTCACTTGTGGGAATGTTGATATTGGTATAAGAAACGATTTAATTACACTGACATTGTTGCAGTCAATATGAAGAAATAAGAAAAAAAAAACAAGACATGACAATTTACAAAGTCACTACTGATGAAAACCCAATATAATCGGAAATTCCAGGGTAAATTATGACATAAACGTTGCGGCATAAAGGTTTATACCTTTATAATGCCAGTTTTCATACGACACTCTGTGATTGCCTGCTTTAATTCTTGTCCATCTATCTATTCCAATGTTAAGACTAACAGGACTTTAATTCACCTAAACAACCTTGCATTTGTGCTTTGGATTTAAACACCTGTGTATGCAGTAGTTCTGAACCAATACAAAGTGGCTCATCTAATAATATTTGGTAAAAAAAATATGAGTTTCATATTACAATGTCACTATCATGAGTCATTTAATTGAAACTGTGGCTTTGACATAAATAATTGAACTATCAAACGAGAAAATGATACATTTATTGAGTAGCTGCCATACAAAATGGCACACAATGGTTTGATATATGCTACTTCCATTCCTCCATTCTTGCATCATGGGAGCTGCGATGCTTACGGTCCTCTGAAAATATGGCAACCATCTGTAAACAACTGAGCGGGAATCAGAACCATTTTCCACTTTCTACTTACCTTGTTGTTTCTACTCAGGGAGGTGCCTCCAATATGAAATTCCCGTTGTTCTCATTTGTCCAGGCCTGTGATGGATTGTAAGGCAATAGCCTCTCCATATGTTATCTAAAGATGGAGTCGTGCCCCGCTCCCCTCACTAACCCCTTTTCACACACAATAATGAGTGATGCTGGCTGGGTGTACTGAGGGATGGAGTGAGGTCAAAAATAGAAGCACGTGAGGGGCCGTCTGTGAAGCCATCAACCTCCTGGTTTAGCCTGCCGCAGGCCAACAGTTAATATCGCACTTCACCTCTCCCCCTTTACACCCCTGGGCTTAAAGCGCACATCGTAGCTGACGCTGGGGCCCAGGCTTCTCAGCAGGACGCCATGACAGATGAGTCTGACGTAAGGTTGTTTAAAGGTTGTAGACAATATTAATTATTCAGCATCGCCAAACAATAGCACTGTCTGTGTCAGGGGAGTGCTGCATTAGTTGAACTAGCAGCACCTGCTAGTTAGCCTCATAGCGCCACAGGATTACCAAGTATGGGCCCCACCAGGAGGCCATGGCAGATGTACTTAGGAAAACTGGATGCTATTTATAATATTGCAGGTGCACACATTTTTATTATGTGTATAGGTTTAAGTAAGGGGGGGATGCTCTCGGGGGCTCAAGCCCACCCTACCTGGCACTCGCAATGATCGATGCGGCCATTTGTTTGGAGTTGCCCATGAGAGCAGAACACCCACTTATGTGATGTATTGTTAGTGGAGTTATTTATGATGGGAGCACAATTCGGTGCTTGGCGGGCGCATATTGCATAGGTCATGTTTGACATGGACGACCAAGGAGCAAACAAGGCTGAGAAGCACTGGCAGCCTGACCTGAGCAGTGCCTTATGGGCCTTTCCGTAAAAAAAGCGCTAAACAGTGAGCTAGCAGTGGCTGATGTGTCATTGACATTGTGCAACGAGGTGCAATGGGAGGGAGGGTGTAGGTTTGACATGGGGTGGGTCCTGACGTGTGACGATGATGAAGCAGAGCATTTTCCATCTGAGTATGCGTGTTTGGGGATGGGCCAGGATGTTGAGATGAAGTAGGGGTTGATGGGAGGCAGAGACAGAAATGAAGAAAACTGAAATTCCAACCTGTTTGTGAGGCGCAGCCCTTCTGACTGTCTCTTTCTAATCTTACCTCCTGTCTAAGGTGGTGGCGGCGGTGGTGGGGGGGGTAGTCTCACATAGCATCACCACACGGCCCTTGTGTGCATGTTTGTCTTTGAAATGCTAATCCTAGACACAAACGTCTTGTCTCATTTAAAGCCACTGTGTCACTTCCCAGGTGGGTGTGTGACAGAGTACCCTGAGGGACCCCTTCTAATGATGCTAGTCTCCCCACAGTAAATATTGAAGGGTGGGACAAGGTTTCAGCACATGTTCTGGCAGAAAGTAAACTGTGTGGAAGCAGGAGTGTGTGACCTTCCTCTGTCCTGTTTTTCAGGCCAGCATGTGTGTCCCCAGGTGGCAGGCGCGTCGGTCTTTGTTTGGCTGTGGGGCTTATAGTGGCAATATCACTGTAATCTTACGAATCACTTCTTGAAAATTATTAATGCCAGCAGTTTGTAGTCCTTGCTTGTAATTCCTCCCGTATATACCACTTTTATTACCCTTTTACAATGTTTTTAATTCATGTGAGGCATGTTTATTGTTCATCCCACAGGTTTATTGAGTTTTTTAATGTCTTTGTACTTTGTAAGTTTGTTTTGAAAGTGCTACACAAAGAGAGATCTACCCACAAGGGATAAAATGTTCTAAAAGTAATTGGCTTTACCTGTTCTGACTTCTGCAAAGAAATTTACCCTGAGAAAAAAAGATTTAATGAAGTGATTCAAGTGCAATTTAATGATTAGTCGCATTGGTGTGAAGTGGTTCCTCTCCACCAGCAACCGACATGGCAGCCAGGGCCACTTTTACCTCTGTGGCCTGGGATAGAATTAAAGGAACGGATGCAAACATTTTTATAAATAGGAATAGGAATGTATACGGCAATATGTGTATGTACAGTATCACAGAGGTTTGTTTGACTACTCTTGCAGAGGTAAACAGAGGACGGCAGAGTGGGATCGATCCCACTCTCATCAGTTCCAACCTCAGGGCCCTGGCCGGGAAATTGATTGGACCCGCTCTGGGAATACTGTGAAGGTGCGCCTCATTAAATGGGAAAAGGGGGCTACTTGGCTTTAAGTCCAGAGTTGCCATGGCGGAGACTGGTCAACTAATGTGGGGCTAATGTGTAATTAGTGTGTCCATCACCTGGTGAGATGACAGTGACTGCCGCAGGGGAGCCACTAGTTCCCCCCTCGTTCTCCCGCACAGAAAAAAACAAAACAAAAACAGGTATTACAACCACTTTCTCTTTCTCACACATCATCGATCTGTCTGCCTGGATAGGTGGCATTTAGTCCGGGTTCCCCTCTTGGTTACTCACAGCTGGGTGGCCGGACACCAAATGCCACTCTGGCCAGTGCTCCTCAGTTGCTTTAGATGGCCTGCTTTGTGGCTGCCGCTGGCCCACACAGTGGGGGACAGGCAGCCATGTCGGCTCAAAGTGGAGACACAGGTTGGCTTCTGCTCACTAAAGGACAGGCAGACAATCATAGAGAAAGAAGGAGGGACAGATAGAAAAAAAAGGACGTCCAGTATCAGCGCTCAAAGGCTTTTGTTGTGTGTTTGAGCTGTAGTGATCGAAGGGGAGGTGGATTTGGAGAGTGTTGAAGCGACCATAAAGGATGACATTTCTTTGAAAATGTGTTGTATGGAGTGACTGAGAGGCTGCTGAGCAGCGCCACTGGCTGTGTATTCTGCCTGACATGCCCCGGTCCTTGCATGTCATCCCTGCTGTGATCAGAGCCTTTTGGAAGCAAATGGCAGGATGATACTGTGTGTAGCTTCTACCCAAGACAGACCCGAGTCAAGTTGTTTATTAAGATAACATTATCCTTTGTTTTTACGTGTGTGGGGGGGAAGGTGTTGTGCATTCTAATGCAGAGATTTGACATTTGACATTTTTCACAATATTGGCACCAAACTTAAATTTCAAGTATCTTAACACCAAGCCCAAGCAAGTCTTCTTGCCTACTATTGTCACCTAGAGGCTCATTTTTAAAATGTTTTCATGGCAGTTTTGTTTCTATGGACCTTGAGTTTTTTGTTGCTGTAACTTGTTGTACCAACATTAGAAGTTGAAAGGAAATGTGTGAATATTGCAAGTACACTATGCTGAATTCAGACTAAAATCAGCTCTGCATTCAAACAGCGGAAGGTGGCAATGTGTTGCTTACTTATGAGACATAATTAACTTCTAGTCCAGCTTCAAACTTTTTAAATGCCACATAACTCTGCACACAGTGGTCTATAATCCTGTAAAATATGATCTTACTTTAACTTTAATCACAGTGGTCAGTTTTCTGTCTCTGTTACTGATAATAGTCTCACTACAAAGCTCCACCAGCTGACTGTTGGACTCTAACCTCGCCACTGGCACATCCATGTCACCAGTGGACTGGCCTCATTGATATGAATGAGAGGGCTGTGTTTTTAGACTGAGCTGAAATTGGTCTGAACTTATTAGCCAGTACAAATTAGCTGTATATGAGCGTAATTTGTAGGAGACGGGGTTAGATGAGAGTTAATGACTGTCTCGTCGAAAAAAAAAAAAAAAAAGGCTCTGCATGAAAATAATGCAACTGGAAACACAGGCAAATGTGCACATCGAGCTTTTGAGGCTTAAGACCTTTTGGGGAAAAGTAATCTGCCGGTTGTGAGTTTATAGATATATTTCGCAGGCTACAGCTGTGTTGGAAGAACAATAAACAAAATTGTTCACAGAAAAGGAACAATACCTCCCTCAGTCCCATGTGATGTGCGTCTCCTTTGTATGCAACTACATTTTGTGTCATACAGTTGTCTGCGTGGAAATGTAATAGAGCGCGCATTGTTTTGGGTGGATGATGCTTTGTAGGACGTTTTGGGGGAGGGCAACTCGCAGCGCCTCGCACTCGCGTTCGCAGCAAAACGGGGGCAATCTTTGACATACACGCTCGCATCGGCATTTGTATGCACAGACATTAACAAAGCCACTAATGCACCTATGTCGACAGATACAGGCAGGGGCACAAGCACACTGATCCTCACGCAGGTACAAACGCACCAACGCGCGCACAGAAAGACGGCGCTTAGAGAGAGAGATAGGCTACACCTGGTTACATGGAGCATCCTTGTGAGGATTAAATCAGCACTTCAAAAGAGCAGGAAAGGGAAACACTCGTGGCGGAGGAGAGGGGAGCAATTTTCGAGCTGGGAATGTAATCTCAAGATGGAGGGAGAGTGTCAGAGAGGAGGGGAAGGAAGGGAGGTGAAAGAGGGGAAGAGGGTGGAGTTTTCAGGTGTACTGACTGGAAAGTGTGTGTGTGTGTGTGTGTGTGTGTGTGTGTGTGTGTGAACAGACATTCATAAACAGTATGTGTGTGTCTGTTGTTTGGTAAGGGTGTGGTTGTATTGTATGTGGTAGGTGCATTTCTTTTACACTTGAAAACTGTGAATACTGTGAATGTAGTTCGACATCATTTATTTAGTACATGCATCAACATTAAAACAACAAAAAATAAAATTATTCTATTCTAATTCAATAATCTAATGGCAAAATTAATTAGCAAATGTGTGCAAAATGATGACATCTCATACAATGCCGAGACGTTTTCAAATAATTGATTTTAAGTTGTATTTTTATTTTATTTATTACAATTTAGCTGTACTTCGAAAGTAAAAAGAAAGAAGGCAATATTTTATTTTAAGTTATTACTTTATTAATTCACATAATTTTCCTGATTCTAAGTGAATTGATTATTTTGGAATAAATCTCAAATTAGTCTAAACCGTAAAGTATTGTATTTCATTTATGTCTTTGTTAAAAGTAGATGCATTATCTTGTGAAGACATGTAAGACTTTGTAAAGTTACATAGATTATGATCTTCAAAATGTATTATAAAATGTTATATACAAATGTTTTTGCTGTTTCAGTTTTTCATGTGCATAGATTAGATGGAACTATAGCATTCTACTTTTTTTTTTTAAGTGTGTGCATGTGTGTGTGTTTTCTCAGGTGGAGTTCGAGTGGCTGCGACAGTACTGGTTTCAGGGACAGCGCTACGCCCGCTTCTGCAGCTGGTGGACCAGACCAATGGAGCAACTTGAGAAAGACTGGAGGCTCATGGAGACCATGGTAAAGCCCCACTTAGATCATATAGTCGGGCCTCGCTGTGTTGTTTTAGCCTGTGTAATTCGCTGTATCATTGACTCGGAGTGGTGTAATGGAATTTATTTCCTTTGTAATATCCAAGAAACGCACACCAACTTCAGCCCTACACAACTTGACTCCAATTCCACTTATGTTTTAGAAAAATTGAACGTGTTAAAATAGGTTTTTAGAAATAATATATGCCATACCTCTTGTATTTTGGAAACATAATATTGAAATAAAAAATAAAAAAATGCATCTGGATGTATTGCTATATTATAATTAAAACAATAATAATATAATAATAATGCCAATGATAATAATTTGAATACTAATTATAATAATAATAATAATAATAATAATACACAGCGACTCCTTTTTATCTCATAACAAAGGTTTTCTCCCTACTCAATGTTCAACATGCCTCTGCCTGTGCTTTTTATACAAACCACATTAGTAACCTGCTGTCCAGTAATGCTCAACAAAAGGGAGGGTGTGTTGTTAAAAAATTACATGATTACATGGATTGTCAGACTTCTCACCACGGTGCGTTGTAAAAGATGTGTCATGCGTTTGTTGCAGCCTCACAGAAGTTTTATTAGAGGAGGAAAAACGTGGGAGCGCGGGGGCTATTAGTTAGACGCGAATCACTTAAAACGGTCCGACTTGTAATTAAGACGCCTCTCGCTCGCCGCGGCGCGCCGTACAAACGCAGAAATCACAGATGCATAGGTGTCGTCGACTCTTCCCTTCTCCCCGTCGCTAGATTTCAAAGAGTGTGCATGTCCATGTGTGTGTCTGTAACATCCTGACACCAGAAACAGCAGGGGGCACTCTTGTATCACTGTATCAGCTGCAGAGGGACTGAAAGAGCTGTGCTCCCTTTTTTTTTTTTTTTTTTTTTCCTCCATGCTCTCCCTCTCTCTGTGTGTGTGTGTCTTTATGTCTCTCGCCCATTCCTGCTGTCTCTGGGAGCTCTCTGTCAGTGTGGAGTGCTGAGCAGTAATCACATCTAATGCTCAGGCGGGGATAAAGACAGGGCCTGGAGAGCAGTTCCGCTGCTGCTGACACTGCCCAGCTCTAGTCTTAGTCTCTCTCTCTCTCTCTCTCTCTCTCTCTCCCTCTCTCTCTCTCTCTCAAACAGCCTGGCAGAAGGTTGGTGAGGGTGTGTGTGGGGGAGTTAGTAGACAGGGGCTAAACTCATGGAGGGCTCCACCTCTGGGCCCAGATGAAGTGTGTGATTTGGACCTGTATTTAGAGAAGGGCACCGGTGAAATGTGAGGTCTTTCGCTTGCTCTGTTGCCGCGTCGCCGCTTTCTTACGGACGCACAAGCGATCCATCTCCGCTGTGTGTGTGTCCACATGTGGATTTCTGTCACGCAGTAGAAACTTGGTATCAAACTTTATAAAATTCAGCACATAAAATATATATATATATATATGTAGAAATATATGTATATATGTATATGTATACATGTAAGTATATAAATATATATATGTGCATATGTATATGTATATGAATATATATATATATTTTCTTTTTTAAATAAAAAATAGAATACAATTATTGAATGTACTGAATTCACTGATATAAATATATCCTGCATCTGTAAAAAGAATTACTTACATAGTATTTCTATGCTGTATATTTTTTCATGTCAATCTCCCATGTGTGCGTCGACGGCAGCATTAATTCCACAGTCTCCGTTTCCTTGACCAAAATTAATAACAACTTTATGTCAAATCACGTCAAAGCAAGTATGTGTCTCGTGGAGAATTGTGTGTATTGAACCTGCGTTAAAAAAAACAAAAAACAACACAACACACTGGCGAGCGTGTAACGATTCACTGTTGTGATGAAAGACAACATTATTGCTCTGGCAAGCAATATTTACATACATGCATCGACCTCTGATACGCTGATGAAAAGCACTTTATAGATATGACTTATAGATTTTTTCCCCTTTGCAAGCTCCGATAGCTGGAGCTTTTCTGCAGTTAGATTAAAGCACATTTCTCTAAATTACCATGAGTCATTTAAATTAGGTGGGTTCCTCCCTTCATTCTTTTATTGCATATATTTTACATTTTGAAGGCGGCAATTGACAGCACAGTGTAATTTAGTGGAAGACGAGTGACCCGCTGTGTGCTGATGCTGTTTTCCATTTATTTATTTAGGTTTTCTTTTTCTCCCTTTTTTTTTTTTTTTTTTTTTTTTTTAACTCTCGTCTGCCGAGTGCATTTTAATACAGCATTATTTTTGTCAAATTCGATATCACCACGGGTTGTTTTAAAATAACAAATACATGTCTCTTTAAATAGAGCTTATAAAATGTGTTGTTTTATACACTGCGCTGTAGCAATAAAACAGCCTATTGTTTTATCCTGCTAAAATAGTAATACAAACAGCCAGCCTTCCTCTCTTTATTGTCATACTTAGCACAGAGTGTTGCGGGATGTGCAGGGCCATGTGTGTGTTTGTTAGTCTGTACGGAGAATATTGCAATGTGGCGGGACCAGCTCCTGTTTATGGATACTGTCTCTCCCTGGGGCTGTCTCTCTCTCTCTCTCTCTCTCTGCTCCTCTGCCTGTTGTCATGCAAATGCTTATCCTTCCATTTGAATGGCATTCTGATAAAATACATAAATAAATATATAAAGAATTGAAAGAAAACACGGCCACTCGCTTGCCTGCCTCTATTTGGTGCCGAGCAAATTCAAGTGGCTCCTTGACAGCGACAAAAAAAAAAAGATGCGGTTCTGAATCGCTCGTTGGTGTCGGTGCTGAACGCGACTGCGAAATGTTCAGGCGAACTATAATACGTGTACGAGCGAATGTGGTAAAAGGTAAAGGTTGTTTTTTTTCGGCGCGTGGAAAAAAAAAAGGACATTAACTCAAAGGGTTTGTATTCACTTGTGATCCGCGGCGCTTGACGTTTCCTGGTTCTTCCACCTGATGTTCCCTCAGGACTCTGCTATCACGGATATCATACAATTGTGACATTTCCATAAACTAGCAACAATGAATCGCTTCCGTCTGACTGACAATAGACGGAGAGACTTGGCTTTATGCAGAATATTTTAAATACTGGTGTGGTATTTTTTTTTTTTTATCTTTCCTCTTTTCATTGTGGGGGAGAAGCGACAGCAACAGCCCATGAGCACGTCTTCCTCTTATTTATTTTTTTTCTCCTGTCCTGTGTGCATGTCTCTGTGTGTCTGTGTGTGCGTGCGCGTGATGTTAATGTATGCACTCGGCATGACTTTAATTGATTTAGCAGCTCTGCTTGCACAGTACAGCTTTTTCCCTAATTTGTCACTTTCCTGACTTCTGTGGCTGCTCATCTAGCGACTTCAAAAGCCACCGCAGCTGCAAAGAGATTTCTGTACACTCAGTCTCCCTGTACCTCTCTCTCTTTATGTTCTTTCTTTCTCTTCTTCTCACCCCCTCTCTCTCTCTCTCTCTTGCCATCTCTGTCTCTACCTCACACTTTCCTCCATATTTGACAGGAGAACGAGCCTTGTAGATGGAAATCTTTTCAACATATATCAAGGAAATTAATCTACTTTCATAATAAATGGGATCCACTCCGTTGGATACATTTGTATAATTCAAGATGTACAAAACAGGAAGTAGTATGGGGCCATGTCTTCCTCTTCTCTGTTCACCCAGCCTGTCACTCCCTGTTTTCCAATGGTTTGCACACGCACACGCACACACACACACACACACACACACACACACACACACACACACTCACACACACACACACACACACACACACACACACACACACACACACACACACACACACACATACAGTACACTCTTGTTTTCCTTATTGTGTGACAAACTATACCTCCTCTGATTTATAACAGAAGGTTGCTCACATACCTGTGTGTGTGTGTGTGAGGTGTGTGTGTGTGCATGCGTGTGCGAGGATATGCGCGGTGACCGTATCATCTTCTCCCCTCGCGTTAATATAAGTCTGCAGGAACACTCTGGCCTGCGGAGGAGGGGGTTACACTGCAACTGTACACACCCTGGCCTGGTCACCATCGATAGCTGATTAGGTTATTGACCTGAGCGCATGGAGGGTGGGTTCTCAGGGGGGCAGTGGAGGAGGGAGGGATTGTGAGTTTTAGGGGCGAGACTGTAGGGAGAGACAGAAGGAGAAAGAGAGAAAAAAAAAGGGGTTGTGTGTGTTGGGGAGGAGGTGGGGGGGGGGGGTCAATGTAAATGTTATTGCTGTGTGAGCTCATTTGATCAAAGTCCTGGAAAGGTTAAGCGAATCCAATCTGGTTTTGTATGGCAGAGTGGAGACACAGGCGCTAGGGAAGAAACCCCCAGGACGGAGAATGGATTATCATATTGGCGCTGGAGTAGCAGGGGCCTCTGACGGACAGTTTACCCTGCCCGTAATGCGTTTAGACAGCAATTGGCCTTAATAACCTTTATTGACTTCAGCGGGTCAGTGCCAAGAATCTAATTATCAAAGTGTATCAATTTCATTGGAGTTTAGAGTTGCACCGCTCAAAATAATTATTTTTAAGGTCGGGCTGGGGCAATTAATCCCCTCTCCACTTATTTGATGGCTTTGTAAAACATTATAAATGTTATGGTTTCTGTTGTGCTTTTGCGCTGTAAATAATTTCAGGGAGCAATTTTTTAAAATGTATTATTTGGAGAGTAAGCCCTGCTGGTCCGTGTGAGGAGGGGGGGAAAGACAGCACACGTGTGGAAAGCTAGACCGTATTGGAACAATGCTGCACATGTTTACCAGAAGTCATTTTTCTCTCTTGCTCACTATTTTCCTTGCGCTCAGTTTTATACCCACTTTATATGCGCACATGGAACCCAGATTAATTATAAGTGTGAACTAAGCAGTAAACTGTTTAAAGACCATTTTTATTGCTCATTATGGAGCCATTTATTATCTCTTACATTAAATCACACTGTGTTCATGCAACACATTGTTGTGCATTTCAAGCTCCACACTGTGAATATAGGCACACGCATTTATTATATTCTAATTCTTTGCAGTTGAGTTTTTTGCGTTGTGTGTATGCATGTTAATCCATGTGTCCTCATGTGTGTGAGCAGTGTGTCCACATGAAGTGCGAGTGAAGGAATTATATGTGCAGCTGCACAGTAGTTTATCCCTCATTGACAGTCAATATACCTGGATACGAGCAGCTGTTTTTCCTTATCACACCACAAAGACTAGAGGCCTAAGCCACACGTTCATTATCGCACGGCCTTGTTTACCTACAGCTCTATATATTAGCTGGCTTGCTTTGCCCTATTTAGACGGCGCTGTATAAAAGCGAAATTACTCAAAGATTATTGTTATTATTCATTTAAATAGGAAGTATATGGCTGATAATACATTTTACATCATGCAGCGGCTTGTGTTGTGTGAAATATAAAATGAAAAGAAGCAGGAAGAGACGGCGAAGGAGGGGGGGGGGGGGAAAGTAGCAGTGCAAAGGTATTTTCGATTCTCTTTGAAGTCCCTATTCAACAGGGTAAGCTGAATTTTCAGCAGTGCCTGATAGTGTTCTGCGTAAATGCTTAAAGCCCTTTGGAGAATTTTCTTGGGCAGATACGCGGTGGCTTGAAGGGAGCGTTTATGTTACCTGGAGCCAGTGCAGCCCACAGCTTTGTACCTAAAGATGTACACTAGTAGTGAATGGAATCCCACAGAGATTTTTCTATGACAGAATCTCAGTGCAACATCGCTGTACACCAGACGTGGGAAAATAGAGCTCCGAAGCAGGTTTTAACCCTGTCACTCCTTGGCTGCATGGTGTTTATATACTATACGTTAACAAAGACACAAAAACACAAAAAGTATACGGGCATAGACACACTAGTAAACATGCTGTGGAAGTTTAAAAGATACTGAAGTAACACTTGGAGTCTTACAGCACTTGAAATCTCCTTTCATGCATTTATTCTGAAGCTACAAAATATTGCAATGCATCAATATTCAGCTATTTTCAATTTTGACAAAGTAGAATAAAAGTGACTCACTGAAATGAGCACAGATATGCGCATGCAGAGTATATGCATGCACGCTGCCAATCATAATTCCTTGTGTTGTCACCTTTCATGGCGTGCCAGTTTATTTTATCTTTCTTCAGTACAATACCTTGTGGAGCACTATCTCATTTAAAATGATTGAAATTATCTCCTCCTATAAGTATTTAATTATTTCTCAGTCACAGGATGTAGCTCTCTTTCCCTGAACGTGGGGAATGACTGTTGCATTTTTTTTTTTTTTTTTTTTTTTAACTCCTACAACAGACTCAGACCTGGGCAACTTTTCACGACGTGTAAGGCTGAATTTGGAACGTGTTAGATGAGCGTAGCCGTTATCGACATCATGTCACAACGCGGGAAACTGCAAATGAAACGAGGATGAGCTCATTGATAAATCGCTCTAATTTTGATTTTGTGTGTGTAGACGTGATTGAAGGACACCTCGTTTTTTTTTTTTCTTTTACAGTGAGGGGTTGGGGAGTTTTATTGTCGGTGGTTTGGATAATTTATTTTGTTTGTCTGCAAATTGTGATGTTGACAGCGTTTTTACTGTGTCAGCGGGCTTTGAAGGCGGCTTGTCTCGTCTTCTTAGAAAACAAATGAGCACTTTACAGAGACTGATCTGCCTGATCCGCTTAGCAGCTCCCTCAATCCCTGTATTTATTTATTTACTTATTTATTTACTTATTCATTTACTTACCTCTGTATGGATTTGGTTTGATTTCTCTCCCTCTCCTCGTGGCCACCCCCTCCTCTTCCTCTCCCTCTCGTCTTCCTTGGCCCTGATCAGCAAGATAAGCCTTCAGAGGAGGAGAGATAACATCCAATAAAATAGTAAAGAGGAATTATGGGGCAGCCCAGATAAATCACTGCTCAGATTAATCGCATTCAGTGAGGACGGCGGGCTTGGCTGCAGGGGCCCAGCTTCTTCCTGTGTCATACCAACACAGCCAGAGTGATGTGAGGAAGGATCATGCGTTTGTGTGTGTGTGTGTGTGTGTGTGTGTGTGTGTGTGCGTGTGCGTGTGTGTGCCGAAAAGTGCCTTGATGGTGTAAAAAGTATAAAAAAGATTGAAGAGAGATTTCAGAGCATCTTATAAACATGCTCCTCTTATAGCTGACTGTAAACACACTAACCAGCACTTGTTCCACTACTTTGATACAAGTGTAATTATTTTCGTTTTTTTGGGGAATAATTGTCAATATGGATTGCAACAGACACAAGAAAACAAATCGTTTTGTCACTTAAAGTCCTGTTCAGTGAGTGTCGTGTTTTAAGAGTACATAATAGCTTGTCTATCACTTGTTCAATATTGATTAAGTTCAGAAATGCACATACGGAAGTTGTGTTGAATCTGCAGTATGAGTAAGAAGAGAACCTTCTGAGCCTTTGTGCACAAATAACAAATAATATAAAATCATGTGTATCTCCTCGGCTCCTCTGGTTCATATCCTTATTATTGTTTATCTGCAGGTCAACTCATATTCATTTCACATTTATTTGTACAATCCCTTATCACAGCTGCAGTCTCTGACGGCTTCCTATCACCCACGCAGCGAAACAATAAATAAAGTTATTAATGAAAATGAAAGCAGTCCACCGCCAACTGCAAGATCCTCAAAGTGACCCAAAAAAAATCTGATTAGGAACACAAATGGTTTATAATAATATCAATAACCTGACGTTATTGAGGTTTTTTTGTTCGTAATAACCGGTCAAAAACCTCAAGTGTAAAATTATCTCGATAAAACACGGCACAAAAAAAGGTCAAATATCACTGGGATACTGAATTACACTTCACGTGTCTTTGATTAAGGCTTAGGCTTTAGGTCTCCAATGCGATTAAGCTTTGATCCATAATCAGCTTTTTGATCAAATCTTTCAAGTGGTGCAGAAAAAAAAAATGGCAACTGCTTAATTCCACAACACCTGTCTAATGCTTCAAAATAACTGCAGCAGCTTTTGTGTCGGGGCTTCTGAGGTACACAAATCTGTCTTTGAAAACAATTAAGACGAAGAATGACTTGATACTGACGGGAAGACGGTGTAAAATGGTTTGATTTGCTTTAAGAAATACAAAAAGGAGGAAGATATACGGGGGGGTAAGATTGTTGATGATGATTGTGTGATTTCTTTGGGGAAGGTGGAGGAGGTGCAACGGAGAAAAAAAAACATGGAGGTGTGTTATTTTCAGAGATGAGTGGAATGGTGAGATAACGATTAAGATTTAAGTTGAGATTGTGAAGGTGAACCAAAAGAAAAGCTGAGGCTGGAGACAAGGGGATGGGACTGGAGTCATGCAAACTGTTCCTTTTCCTTTTTTCCTCGTGCACCTTTACCGATCTCTGGTAATGTACATTTTCCTTTTATGTGTAATTCACCTTGGAACTTTCAATTTTAGTAACAACTATTATAAACAACTGATGGCGATAATCACGGCTGGTTTAACAATTATTCTTGGAGCAGATTTTTCATTCAGATTTTGCTTGATGATGCACCGACTGGCCTTCCAGGTTGTGAAACACTTCCAGCCTCCCTATCTTTCCTTCCCAATCCCTTGCAGATAGAGCGATCTGATAGGTGGTGTTAAATGGGTGAGATGTAGGACAGCATAATTAACACTAGTCCTTTAGCAGGCCCCGCCTCACTCCACTGGGAGCACCCAATATAGTGCTCATTAATTTCTATTTGTGCGTAATGAGAGGGTCATGTTGGATGTAATAAATGACTCTTTTATTTGGGTATAAGCTACCGGGCGGCATCCTTTCCTGGCTAACAGTCTCATAAACACCCTTTAGGTGCTCTCATCAGCCTCCCTGGGTGGGGGGGGGCAATCACAAATACACATTATGCACATAACAAAAACACATTGTGTAGAGAGACTTAACATAATGCCTCATCAGTATCAGATATTAAAAAAAGTTCAATCTTTACAACATCGTAGATAAACACCCTAATACCCATATTGTTATTGAAAAAAAGTGAAGTAAAATGTAAGTTCTTTAAAACAACATCCAAGATAAAATACCTTGTTAATGCCATACATTTTATTTATAACAGATATTATACACGTGGTATTGTACGGTTTTCCCTTCAGTGTTTTTGTTTTCCTTTTATAGTTAATTATTTTAAGTTCAGATTGTTTCCTCATGGCCTGGGTTCAGATACTCATCTGACATGATGTGATATGATGACTGATAAACCTACTGTACAAATGCAAATGATAAGTGAAAAAATATGAAAAGATCAAGATATAATACAACATAGGTTTTTTTTTTGGTTCATTATAAATATCAGATAAAGATGTAAATCTATCTGACATCTAGTGTATTCCCCATTTAGTTAATTAGATTATATTCATATACTCCACAGAGGAATATCTTGTGAGAGCGAAGATATTTTGCGTTGAACATGTGCTTGTGACTTCTTGTGCCAGATTGTTGTAGACGGCATTTTATAGAGAATGGGAGTCCATAATCCACTTATATGTTACTGCTTCATGGTGTGTGCCATTGTCTATTAAGGGGTAGCCACCCAGCGTGGAGAGAATTGTTTAAGGCAAAAGGGCTATATCTATGGAGAAGCGGCAGATTTAACTTACGTATAGTTGTTTAAATAGTCTGTCCTAGGATTTGATGTAAAATGGTGCAACAGAAAATAAATTAATTGATCAATCTCAATCCTTGGTAATAAATTGGGCAAATCACACTATCTCTAGCAAACAAATCCAATGTAAAATGTTGACCCTTGTTTATGAATCATCTTAAACATTGTCTGTCACTGAGATCTCAATCTGTGTAATGTTAGATTTACGTCATTTTCACAACTAGTCTGCTATACTCTATAATATAGGATGTTAATACTATACTAACTAATATTATTAGTATCCCCCTCCTCGCCTGAGGTGGCGCTGCGTCAAGAATTACTGAAGGAGACCCCGCTAACCCGCTATAGTTTAAAAAGTTAGTTGTTCTTGTGGGTTCTTGCAAGCACTTGTGATATATTTTCCGTCTGACCATATTTCTAAGGGCTTTCTACTCGTTCTCACGCCACGTCTACCTTCTCTTCTGACTATCGATCTACACGCGCCTATGTTTCGGTTGTGTTCGCCCACAATGCCCTGCATCGTTGTCCGCTTCCTGCATGCAATCGGTTCATTTGAAGCGAACTGAGACCTACGTGTTTTAAAGGCGGACCAGAGTTCGCTTCTTCCAAACGATCCGGACTTTCCGGGCAAACAAACTATAGGGTTTGGTTAAGAAGGGGCCGGTGCGAATGCACCCATAGTTTTCATCTATGTTTTTAATGTCAGACGAGTCACTACAACAGCTTGTTTACTTTTACCGTAGCGTCCTCCATCCAGATGCAGACACACAAGAGAATCACTACCCTTCAAACTTTTTGTAGTCAATCAAAACTTTAACAGTTCAGCCCCTGCAGGCAACCCCTACCTCCCCCCCTACGTAATGAAACAAAACTGCTCTATGTGAGTGTGTCTAGATGGATGGAAACCCATTTTATTGGTTTAGCATTTTTTTTTTTTTTTTTTTTTTCGCTGAAGACCTGAAGTATGGTGTGGTGTGCGTAACGCTGTAACTCCGGGGCTGGCTTTGGCCCCAGTCAGCAAAAAGCTTTTTACTGGCAGGAGAGTGAGGTGCTGATCGCAATCTGCTATCTAGCTAAAATCTAGACTCGGCTTTCATATACTGAAAGAGAGAAAGGGAGTTTTAACAGAGTAGAAGGTGCTTTAGTGTCACGCTCATCACAGACATCTCTGTCCAGCTCTGTCTTCGTTGTCTTGAATTAGTCAAAGCACCTCTCCAGGCTTTCTCGTGATGGATTGATGATGCATTCTTGCCAGGCCAGTGAGGAGTTTGTGTGTGTGTGTGTGTGTGTGTGTGTGTGTGTTGTCCCAGCCTGCTGGAGAGCTCATTCAGACAAAGAACTATGTGGTTTAGCCATTAAGGCAAACTGAATCCACACTCCTTATCATGAGATGGAGACAAAAGCCGTGCAAGAAACCGACCAGTGAATTTTTATGTGATATTCGTGGGCCCACTGGACTACGACCCATCAACAGATTTTCCTTTTCTTCTTGCCACCAAAAAGGGAGCAGAACAAAAGCTTCCGAGTTCTGCTTCATTTGACCCTGTGGAAAGCATATGTCCTTCTATCCCGCTTGTATTCTGCCTAGAAGATGGACAGCCGTTGGGGCCATAGAAAGCATCCCTGCCCACTTGTGTGTGATACAATGCCTTCAAACAAAATCACTTGTCAGGGGTCTTCCCTTTTTGGGAGGTTCCGCCCCACCCCCGAAGTCTTTGTCACTTTAAACATGTTACTCTAATGTTTCAGACACATTTTTCTAATGTTTTACACTCCATATAATCTGCTGTGTGTAGCAAAGCCTATTTTACTGGCTGACATAATTGATGGTGCCTGCAACCTTGCAAGGGTCAATCAGGCAGAAAGGCCTTGGTTTCAGTCGCCAAGGAGATGGCGAAGAAGACATTCTCGCAACCACACACAAATGCACACAGACACAAAGTCAAATTCGGGGTCTTTAGATTGAATAATCTGAATAATCTTATTTAAAAGACTTTGAATAAAAAGAATAGTTTCTTCTGTGTATACATTTTACAGAGCTGCTGGATCATGTGCCTAATAAGTATTTATAAGGAGGCTGTTTACTTAGCTTGGTTTGCTTTCCTTTATTATTATTATTGGATTCGCAATAAAATTAGTTTTGGTTAGTATTTTTATTATATATATATTTTTTTTTAAGTCAGTGCTGTGAAAGTTACAAAAGTAAATGTTTTACAGTTGACTCAAAAGACGTAAGGATGCACTTGCACGTGCTCTTCATAGCTTCCTTGTTATTATATCCAAGACTATGCTTCTTTGTCTGCTCAGAACAAACAATGTTTACTTCACTGTGAATGTTCAAACACACACACACACACAATCAGCCAATTTATCATAAAGGAAATTGAGCAAATTTAATTCCATATATTCATACATTTTAAGCCGTGGCTGACCACGTGGCAGCAGGAAGACAACAAGCACACATACACTTATAAAGGCAAATGCAGTCTGGGCTTTTATTTCCTCCTGGGCTAATATATTTTTTTCCACTTGGGGAGAGCTGCCACCACCAAAAGAATAAAGTAAGTCAGAGTTGGCATGTAGCAAACAGACACAGACTGGAAGTGGCCATGGCAGGATCGCAGCTCCCATGTTGTTTATATCTGTGAACAGAAGATATCCATTACACTGAGCAAGGTGCCCTTTTCCACCAGCAGACGAGATGATATTGGTTTCTTGTATTAGAGAGGAGAGGGGGGATTGAGACAGCTAAGAGTCTGCCAAAGTCCCACTCCCTAAGACTGATAAAATCAGATGTCAGAGCAGCTCAGTTCTAACTGTGACAAACATCGGTGGAGAACCATGGAAATATAGACATAAAGAGCTTGAGATACCAATGTGGTAGTTTTGTTGGTGTGTAAGGGGGGGAGTCAAAGCTGGGTGGAATGGCAGCATGCAATGCTGGAAAAGTTGTACATGATTCATTGTATAAATATACAAAATAAGAGTTCAGTCACTACCTGGTAATTACCAGCATTAAATATGATGAAATAATTTTTTTCATCACTTGAAGTCTTGAGCTTGTTTTTTCCCCAACACATTTGACATTGTTGAGTATAGAAACTGTTGTCTGTGAATCATTCCTTACAAACATCATCTGTACCAGGGGTCTGCAACCTTTAGGATGAAAAGAGCCATTTTTGTCGCCTCTCTACCCAAATAAAATTCATGTGGAGCCGCAAAAAACCCACAAAAAAAACAAAAAAACAATTTATGAAATTTAAGAACTACAAAATGTTCAGTTTATACACAACCTCTTATTATAAGTCGAGCAAAAACATGGCAAATTAATTTATTTGCCGCAAATGAACCCACTTTGAAATAAATTAAGCAAATATGTGGATTGCATGTTGTTCATGCAAAGGTCTGTGGATGCAAAGATGGACAGGACATCCAAATGTGTACTAATATTGCCTTTTACATCGACGTTGGCTGTGATGCACAACACATTAAAACACTTTTATTTGGCACCTTGATCGCCTTGAAAGCTACAAGGAGCCACTGCAGAGTGGCTGAAGAGCCACAGGTTGCAGACCCCTGATCTGTACCAAATAGCAAAGTCCATTTGGATTTAAAGATCCATATGACACAATTTGTTCCAGAAGACCAGAAGGTTGACAGTGTCTCCTGCAGCTGAAATGGATTATCGTTTTTTTAAATATCTCACTCTCTGTAGAGTAACTCAGTTGAGACTGGCCTCTAAATGCAGCAAATGCAATTTTTGGTTTTAAGTTGTTATTTTATTTTGAGTGAATGGCCCTGGTGGTGGTTTAACTGTCAAACACCATAGAACAGCTTACAGTTGGGCCCACGCCTACATCCATATGGGCACACAAAGAGGATGTGCTGGTCTGTTGCTGGACTTGTTACACATGCTAGTGTCATAGAGATGAGTGTGGAAGTCTGACTGACTCACCTATTTTTGTAAGGGGAGGCACCATGGTAGCTAACTAACATCACTGGCCAAAACATAGGAAGTGTTAAGTGATGCTTTTTGGGGTAATTATCCATTCATTAATATGGGTTCTTTTGATTTTTCTGGTCCAAAATCACCTCCCTGTGGTATATATTGGGAAGCAGATTTAAGGTAGTTAAGGTTAAGGTTAAGGTTTAAGGTAGTGATGCTGAGTTGCAGGGTAATCTGGGTTCCTTGAAGAAACTGGTCTGAAGTCAGCAAAAAACATTTCATAGGGTGTTAATAGTTTCTTAGACACTTTTTAGCTAGTAGCTCTGGTTTTAGAGTGTAAACCTTCAGTTCTGTATCCATGTTTTCCCCCTCTAACCTCTCTCCCTTTGAGCGCTTGTTCCTTAGCTATTTTGTGTGCCGAGACAGTTATTATATGTAGTTTAAAGGCATGTACACCATATTGCTCTGTGTGCAGCAACACACCCTCCTTTATGTTATTCTGTGCTGAATGAGTGACATGTTGTTATGTGAAAGAATAGACAGATGCTTGTTGGTGTTAAGATATAGTCCTGGCTTGAGGTGTTAGTGAGCCGCCCCAGGCTGCCCTCCAGCCAACCTATACTTGGAACGCTATCATCACTCCAACTCTCCACCAACCACAATATCACCATAGCTTGGCTGTGTGTTTGTTTACCTACCCTGGTTCTGCACAGGGCCAGCAATGTTTATGCCTATCTGTAGTAAAATAGACAATGTTGAGTTTGGGGCCTGGGGACCCGCAATGGGGCACTGGAGTCCTCCTTGTCCTCTTGTTCACCTCAAGATGTGGCCTGGGTCAGGAGGACATCTGTGGTCAGCATCAGGCACAGAGAGGTGGACACCGAGGACAGCTACTGTCATCAAGAGGTAAATAGGAGGAAAGAAGGGGCTGATTAGTGCTAATACAAGCCCCGAGACAAAGGTCTGTGGTCTGGGCATAGCTGACAGAGGCTGGGCTTGACCAGTAAACAACCAGTGGGGTGTCTAAATGGCCGAGGGATCAGCCTGGGGCTAGACCTGAAGATCTCTCTCAGCACCAGGTCTTCTAAACAGAAGACTATACACGCACACACACACACACTAACATGCAAAGACGTGCTTACTTTTGAGAGGATAGATCACATTCACACTTTGCAGTTTCACCATTTCTGAGTTGGGATGGTTGAATTTCGAACACAAAAAAGGGAACCCAAGCCTCCTCGGTGAAGAGCTGAAGCGAGCTTAGGATCCTGTGAGAGCTTCTTCGGATTCAGTGAACGAATCACTTGCTCTTCCGTGCTGTGCTTGAACCCTGGAAAACTGTGCTCCACGACCAGCGCGACAGTATGATATCCATCGGCTGAGATGTTGATACACTCTGAATGCACTTTCTGGCACTTTCTTAGCCTGTCACTCATCGCTGGAGGGGTGGGGTTTGATCCAAACTGAACGGTACAGTTTCCATAGGCAGACAGCTGACCCTTCTACCTCCCGGTCACCGTAATCTTTGGTGTCTTCTCTGAATCAGGTGTAATCTGTCACACATTGCCATATGTTTTGACACCTGTCCTGTGTGGTGTGGAGGAAGTAAGCATATTACCCTGTCGGCAAATCACACTCCGCGCCTTTGGAAAAAACGTGTACAAACACAGACAGTCAAACCTATCTTCACTTGAATTAAGACAGACAGGTGGATTGTCAGAAAGGGATTAGAAAAGAGGCAGAGGAGAAGAAATGAAGGTTCCTTTACATTGTGGGTTTTTTGAAAAGATGGTTGGATGACTGGGGAGGTGAGTGACTGTTAATGGGAAGAAATGAACACGCTCGCCGGGGAGATGTGACAGGAAGAGACTGTTCTTAACAAGGCGTCAGAGTCAGTCAGAGTTACAGATCCATCACGTCTTGAACACTGGGAGAAGGGGGGGGGGGATTTAAGGATATTCAGAGAGGAAGAGAGTTTGTGAAGGGTAGAGCAGAAGAGGGAGATGGTAAGAGGAAAGAGGGATTTGAGTGCATTTAATTTGGGCTGCCAGATCCTTTTTCATTTGACTCCCTCTCAACCAGCTTAGAGGCTACAGAGGACTTGGAGGCGAAGGTTTGCTAGGATGTCTCAGTTTAGCACTGATGTGCCACGTCACACTTTAAGCTGGCCTGTAATTCATGTTCAACAGGGGGATACTCGCACATTACACTCTGCTGTGCAGTACGTGATTAATTGACTCACACTCTAATATTGGGTGTAATTTGCCCGTCCTCTGATGTGAAACTGACTTTATACGAGACTTACTGTATGTCTCTATCCCAGGGATGTTGTAATGGAATCCTTGCTCAGAGCTGTGTCATTTCTGAAATAAGGACAAAAGCTCAAGGATGGAGAGAGCTGCTTGAGGTGTAGTCTCTCTTCTCAGTTTCATAGTTGGAGGTAAAACAACCAAGAGCATGTTAGCGACTTCACGAGAAATGAAAAGCGTCGTCCAGGTTGTATTGTCATCCATAAGCCTGTTCATAAAGTTCTAAGGGATGTGCTGTTTTTTTTTTTTTTTGCTTCTCCTTTTCAGACTATGCTCTTCCTGGCGTCAGTGGAGGAGGAGGAGGGCAGGGCAGGCGAGGGACGGAGGGAGATGGCTGAAACCCTGCTGTCCGCCTTGACAGATAGACACCAGCAAAGACAGACATGGAGAGACAGGTAACCCACTGCAATCCTAACATACTTCCCTCCCTTTGGACTTCAGAAATAAATAATGACAGCAGCGTGATACACTCTGAAACGAGAGCGCGCAGGCACATTCCCACCCATCACACACACAAATTAAGCCATTCTGCTAAAAATATAAAATTGCCCCCTTTTTTTTTTTTTATTTACACAGATGTGTCATCATGTAGTTTGCGGTTAGCTGCATGGAGAATTGTGTGTATTTGTGAGTTTCTTCTTTAGTTGTCATGGTTTACCCAAAGCAAACACCCTCATAAAACATGCTGCATGTAGAACATTTTGAGTTTCTGTATGTGCCATGAAGTGGTATTTGTTAAAACTGCCATTAAATTAAATTAAACTGACTGAAAATGATGACCCAATTAATAAAGTATCCAGAGCCTGATACTGATTCTGATGGTAATATGCAGCAGAAAGTTGGTGTTACTCAGATATTACTTATTTTATACCAGATGATTTAACCACTCTGTTGTCACAGGGGTGAATGACCAACACTGTAAGTAATGCATAGGCATAACAAGTACATTTTATACCCTCACAGAGGAAAATGAAAACTCTGATACACACACATTTCTTGAATTGCCAGAACTTCGGTCCCAGTGCTAAAACAGAGGAGCTGCGATCACATGAAACAATACGCTAATCATGCATCGTCACATTAGTCCTGATTTCAGTCAGCACGCGTGGACAGTGAATCCTACAAAGCAGCAGAAGTGAATCCCCCAGATACGCATTGGTGGAGTTGATATTTGTTTGTGGTCCTTGGCCCTGGCAGCTATCACAGCTATCACAACGACACGTGTGTCATGGATAAGCTCAGTCACTTCCTTCCTTCCAGATAAGGGCAGAGAGCACAGGGTTGAGAACAGCGACCATTCATTCCGATAAAGAAGGCCCCCCACACAGACACACACGTGTGCGCGCGCGCACACACATACACACACACACGCGCAAACACAATGTGTTATTTTAGCTGTTCATGCTCTCTGACACTCCCCCCCCCTACTACTAGCAAGCACACATAAACATGAGTATGCATGTGAACACCAAAGTTGCATATGTTTTTACTGCTTATTGTCTTTATCAACAGGTTTGACCTTAGTGTCTCACACAGGAGTGTGCATACACACACGCACACACACACACACACACACTCAAACTTTGGATCAGACATGATCCAGAGCCAAGAGAAAGCAAAAAGTGCCAGAGGCAGAATCCACAGACCAGGGCCCTCATGTATAAAAGAGTGCGCAGCTTTCATACTGAAATATGGCGCACTCGCAAACTTTGAAGTGCGTACGCCAATAACTTCTGAAATTTTGAAAACTGTGTGTACTCCACGTCCTGTGCACCCTTCCTTTATACATCCAATCCAATATGAAACCACAACACACCGGTCCCTATTCCACCCCCAAAATGTATATGCAAATTACTCTCATGTGCCCTCTCTGACGCCTTCAACCTCGTCTTTCCATGCCACCCCTCCGCTTTGGGTTGTCCCCCTCTAGTTGAAGAGCAGCGGCAAAAAGAGGCAGCAAAGAAGGAAGAAAAATAAAGAAGATGGATTTCACTTTGAGCACAATCAAAGCATTAATCTATGATGTAGAAACCTGAAAAATATTTTATTTTGGTGGTTTGTTATTCTCAATTAAGGGTAAGAAAGCAAGATGTGTACTTCCTGTATTGTTGCAGCCCTCGTCTTCCCATGCCACCCCTCCGCTTTAGGGTTGTCCCCTCTAGTTGACCCTTAGCTCTGCCGCATCCAGATGAGCCTTGTAAACAGCCTGTTTCCACACACCTTTGCTTTGCTGTGTTGACGCCCACCGCCTCACAACTCTGATGTAGGGCCTGCGCTGATAGTGCATTCCAGCTGCAGGTGCTGAAAGCTAGAAACCATCTTACCACACCCACCCACCCCAAACTCAACATCACTTGCTGTGCCGGGTTCCCTCCACCACCCACAATGCACTGTTACCACGTCTAATGCTATCACAGACCAGGACAGGAAATGCTCAGCTCTCATCGGTGGCGTAGACGGACGTTTAATCTATCAGCAGTGAAAGACTGATTAGATTAGTTTTGGTTGAGGGCAAGCATCCCACACAATATGTTTGAACTCCAGGCACTCCTGATATCGCCTCTCACACATTTGCACACGTATAGTGTGTGTGTGTATGGGGTTATACACAATATATGTCTACCCCCAATCCTCACTGCCCTGACTTACAAAACAGTCAGGGGTCACCCTGTCAAGTGGCTGTCAACAGATAGCATTTACACAAAACTAAACACATGGCTATGTGCAATGTTAAGTGGGATAGACTGGTAGAGATTAGAGAAAAGCGTCTGCCGTGCTGAGATTTTTCATGGAGAAGGAAAAAAGTTTCTATATGCATATACTCGGAGACAATTTCACGCTTTTGAATTAAAGATACAGTATATTACAGAATGAGACACACACTGAGGAAATTCATTTCACTGTTGTCAGATGTATTCAGACCTTTGTTTATTTTCAATAAGCTACATACCAAAATAGGACTTCTGAAATTAATTTGCTGATTTATTTTGCTGATTTTTTTTTTTCCTCCGTCGGGCTTCCTAATTAGGTTTCCACACAATATGCAACAGGCAAGCTTTTATCATAATACTGCCTTTTGTTTCCAAGGTTTCAATTCAGCTCATAATGCTCGAAAAAAGGATGGAAAGGAAGCAGAAAAGGCGTGATTGATGACTCTTGCAAGAGGCATATAAACATAAACAACCAGCATTGATTGATTAAGTTTCTTGCTGACTTTTGTTTCTTAAACACCAGTTAAAGCAGCATTCTTTGCGCTGAAACATGGGCCTGCTCGCTGCCTTTTACTGCCTCCAGGGCATTTTCAGCACCATCGAGCAAGAAAGAAAGAGGAATTGGACCTGGTGGCCAGTGGTTCTTCACAAGTGACTTATAGGCACTCAGAGTGAGTGATGCTGCAGCTCGCCCCACGAGCAGATGCAGTCCATTCATTCACTCAGAGCCAACAACGTTATGAGGGCTTTTTTATTCTTATGAGCTTTTCTGGTAACTGGGTTTTCCTGATGCACATGGTGAATTCTTTGATAGATGCTGCCCTTCCGTGTCCCTTTGGTAAATGCCCCGTGAGTATGCTGGAAATAGATGGATTATTATGTGTGTGTGTGACTATTCCGCAGTACAGAGGTTGACTATGCAACACAGGAAGTGCAGAAATAAGAGCAACAGCCCAGGAAACGGAGTGCTTAGATTAGGAAATGACAGAGAGAGATTCAAAATGGGTGGCATTCAAATTGTTTAGTTTTGAATATACAGTACATCATATCTGCACGGTTTTGTGTAGAGGGAAATTATATTTTGTTGTGCACAGATGTGTATTTTTGTTTTTTTAAAAAGACCCGGAGTGACGCTCTTGAATTCGTACAGTGCGGCTGCTTGAACGTCCTGAGTGAGGTGACCTCATGCCGACCATGTGGAGCCAGGAGGTCACTCCTCGCGACCAAAGAAAATCAAAAACTCGACAACAAAATAAGCTTTGTCACAGCCAGTGAGCAAACTCTGAAGGGAACAGCTGTGAGTTTTGTTCTGACCATGCAAACTGCTGTAGGCTTTGTAAGGTCATTATATGATAATGAAAATCATTACAGAATTACATGGGGGTTTAGGACATGAGAGCAGCGGGGAGGGGAAGGGAGGGCCACATTGCGTTTGATAAATGGACTGTGAAGGTGCCCATCTGGCCCTCTATGGCTTTTCTTCCTGCTCTTTTATCCACTCTTGTCCTTTACTACCCTTCTTTCATGCCCCTCCTCGGTTCTCTAGTAGGCCAGTGTAAAAGCAAGCGGGCCTGTAGTGAAAGATTAACAGAGTGCAAGCCTAACTCACCTCTGTGGAGAAGAAAAGGAGGAGAGACAGGCAGAGGTGTTTATGACCCAAAGCAGGGTTTGTGCCTCACTTGGCAAAGCTTTTCCTCGCATTTCTCTGTGTGGGCCGGTAGCAAAGAAGACAGCCATTGACCTTTGGCATCAGAAACAGTTGGACACCTCAGGATGTGTTCATAGCTGTAGTTTGCAGTCGCTAAGGTTGGCTTTGGTGGTAAAACTAAACAAGGTTAAAACATAATAGTAATAATAACACAATAGTTGAAGTGGAGAGAGCCAAAAAAAAAATGTGAGTGGAAGTGGCAAAATCATTGGTCAGTAATACAGTAATAAAGATATGTAATAGCCTTTTTTACACAGCGAACATTCTTTTTATTTCCACACATTTTTAACATTTGTTAAAAAAATAGTTTTTTGTGTATTTAAAATTGCAATTATTCACAGCTGTCCTTGTATTCCCATTGAACATAGTTGGCCCATCCTCATGAGGGGATGGTGTCACCATAATAGCTGTACACCCAGAATCTGTGGTGTAGTACATCTGTTGCCCGTGTTTATTACTTTTCTTCGACTTGTTGAGAGTAAGTGAGGTCTTTATCCCAAGACAAAGGGGACATCAGCTGACATGGAAAGCATAGCTAAAGGACAGAGAGGGAGGTCCACGTGTCCGCAGCTGCAGTCATCACTCAGCTGTCCATCTTGACCCGTGACCCTGTTGGGCTGTCTCCCAGCCTCCATCAGCTTTATGTTTCCTGCTATTGTCATCCTCTCTTGTCCTCACCTGGACAGAGGGCCACTACACAAAAGGCCCAGTCTGTCATCAAAACCCGAGGGTCACCAGGGGCCAGCGCGGGCCATGGAACTTAGGTTGATGCTGTGCCCAACTGGGATGACCCCACAGTGTTGTCAGCTACCAGTTGCACCCCTGCGGGGACGCATAGTATCACATAAAAAAGGAGGAGAGAGACCTTCGTTTTGCTGGCACTTCATATCGGGAGCGGTGACATTTCCTTTGTGTTGTGTCACTGACAGAACCGTCCCAATTTCTGCAGTGGGGTGGGGCGGGGAGTTAAGAGACAATGGAAGTCTCCGTTCCCAGATGAGCGATGTAAAGATTGTCAGTGTGGCGTCCACAATTAACAATGGCACTGCGCTTCTTTATTCTGTCAATGTGACAAACTCACAGGTTTAATAGCCAAGAGTAGACTGATGATTGGGGTTTAACAGTGTCTCACTGAGGAGAATGCAAAAGGTCGGTGCATGAAACATTGGTCCAAAGGCAACAGTACATGATCAACTGGCAAAGGAAGAGTCAGGGAACAGACAAAACAGGACATACAGCAGGAACAACTGCGCCGAGACAAACTTGCAATGACGGGAGTGACAATGTGAGAATATATACTGAGTAGGAGACACAGGTGCAAACAGTAAGGGCGGGGACATGTAATTAGTGGCACTGGAAAAAAGTAAATAGTTTGAAATGAGAAAACAAAAGGAATACAAAAACATGACCTGAGCAGGTTTCCCATCAAAGCTGTCAGCAGTTCAGCTGTATTTGCTCAAAGGAATGGTTAGTGGTTTCCAAAATGTTATTCTTAAATGTAGACAGTATGTCATTCCATGTGCCCAACATGTGGACTGGTTTGTGGATTACAGTTCAGAGAAGGTGGCATCAAGTTGTAAATAAGTAGGTTTAATTAGTAAGGGTGAGTTGGCATCGTAAAAACCAACATTCTGGTCGGTGGCAGGTCGGATCCGGGCATGTTGTCAACCAGGCTTTGTGTGATGTAACTTGCAACTCGAGGTGACAGATTAATCGGATCGAGCAGACGGCAGTCCCACATTTGTCTTTACATCAGGCCACAACAGCAGCTTTGTTTTGCAAGCACAACAGACAGGACGAGCTCGGTCTGTTTTGCTTGGCATCTGTTGCCAGCCAAAAGTTTCTGTTTACAACAGGGGTTTGTTTGTCGTGATGGTGTGGTGGGTAGAATAATAACACTACTACTACTACTAATAATAATAAACTTATATGTACATATCCCTTTTCTTAACATTGTTGCTGAGTGCGCAACAGTCAAATGAAACCTTGTGAAATATCTCAAACCCTCACACCACAACCATGTTCTCTGCTCTCTGCGTGTCTTTTTCCCCCTTGTACCAACTGCCTTTGGCGTCATCAACATTGCTGTGTTTACTTGGTTCAGGGCACGGGAGGAGAAAACAAATAAGGGCATGTCATCTGTCTCTTTCATCCACTGCTAGCCTGTAATTAGCGCAAGCGCAGTGGTTAGCCCGAGACGCTGTCATCTAATTTGTCTGTCTTTATCTAAAACATGTCTGTGTGGTCCCTGAGACTGGATGCATGCGTGTAGAGAGATCGCCTATGGCCTGAGTGTTTGCGAGGTGTATGTTTTTGAGTGTGCTTGATTGTAAATTATGAATTCTTCTCTCATGCACCCACCCCTGTTTAGCAATCGCTCAGTAATGCACGACATGTCCTGACCTCAGCAGAACCTCACAGCTGCTGTTGCCGTAGTCATCAGGCTCGACTAGTTAAGTTCTCATGCCGGAGTTTATCTTATTTTAAGCATAGCCATTTTTAGGCGTGTGATATGAACGAAATGACCAACGATGCTACTTTTTTACTTTTACTTTAAAATAATTTATAACTGTGTAAATATGTATTATATCTTGTTTGGCTCTCAAACCCGTCGGTAATTATCCAGTGACATTCATTCTCTCTTTCATTGTGTATTTATGGGAATGGAAGGCGCTCAATTGGCAGGGATCAGTATCACACTCTCTTTGTTAAATGTATTTACTTTTCCTTGACTTAGTCACAACAGCAATAAATTGCTCTCGGCTTTGAATGGAAACATTCATTCCGTAATTATGCATTTCACAGTAAGAGTTTGGCAATGAGGTGTGGCACAGAGAGGGAGAAAGAGAGAGTTTGGAAATGTCATTTAAAGTCCCACAGACATTTAAACGCACTTGTTGCAGAGACGGTTGCCCATTAAATGCTGCCTTTTTTAATATGGAAACAAGATTTGTGTTTGGAAAAGACAATGTGGTGAGGGGAGGCGGGAGGGAATGGGTTTGGGCCTGTTTTACTGGTAGTCAGGAAAACCAGCACATTTTTTCTGGTCAAACTCGACATCCAAGAGAGCTCATGGAGCATGATTGGGTGAGGATGTGTGGCAGATGCTGTGAAACAAACAGCGAGAGTTTTGTCCTAGTTTGTTCCAGGACAAAAACGTACAATAAGGAATTAAGGAATGGATCTTTATTGCCATTATACAACTGGAACTGCAGAATTAAATGATACGGTCAGATGGAGGGTTGATCAGAGCTGCTGTGACTGAGCACAACCTGACCCAATGTGTCTAACATTCATCCATGTTTTGATGGTGGGAACGGTCCAACACCTACTTGCTGTGAGGCAACAGTGCTAACCACTAAGCCACCATTGTAACTGCATTAATTTAACATTGTATGTGTGTTTGTGTATGGCTAATGAGCACAAATACAATAGTCACATAGACTGAATGGAAGGTAAAACTTCGGTAAACACACAAAGTTCATATCAGATGCCCGCAGAGTTTCACGTTGTGTTTTGTGTACAATTGTTGTAGAGAATTGTTTGCAGGTGAAACAGTTCTGTGCTGGCTGGGCTCAGGGAGTGTTTCTTTGTGTATGTCGCTGTTATCACAGAACTATCTACAACAATGTACTGTATGTGATGCCTAAACACACATATGTGTATTACACATGTATGTGTACACCACATGTTCCAACCTTTCCCTTTCTCTTCGTCTACCACAACCACCCCATCTGGGTGGCCCCCTCCACCTCCACCCTTCCCACTCCCATCTACACACATCTTTCTCCCCTCCTCGGTTAATTATAACCAACACTGCTGGAACACTTCATTTCATAGCTAGCATATTGTCTTTTCAAGGCTGGCAGGCAGGTCATAAATTATCCTGAAGGTGAGGATGGAAGTTGGAGGAGATAGTTATGAAAATTTCATCTGTCTACCGTAGTGGCCGCAGCTGCTCCTGTCACCATCCGTGTACTGGAGGAATTACACCGGGTCAGCATTTGCGTGTGTTTATGTGTGTATGTGCATGGGTGTATTCCTTTGGTGCAAATGCATACGCATATAAACACATGTGAACAGTGACAGTGTGCGCGTATCCAGGCCACACACACACACATGCACATCTCTGTGTGCCTCCACACTTGTCTCTTTGTGTATTGTGTGTGTGTGTGTGTGTGTGTGTGTGTGTGTGTGTGTGTGTGTGTGTGTGTGTGTGTGTGTGTGTGTGTGTGTGTGTGTGTGTGTGTGTGTGTGTGTGTGTGTGTGTGTGTGTGTGTGTGTGTGTGTGTGTGTGTGTGTGTACTGCTGGACCAGTGTGTACAGCAGGTTGGCCAGGTAAGACCTGCCTGTCAGTGTGCGGAACATCTCTGGCGTCCCTGTCACCCTGGGGCCCCCTGCTCTGCCCTAAAGCAGGGGAGATTGGGCGGGGGGGGGGGGCAAGCTTGCAGGGCGGTCCCCAAGCTGTCTGTGTTCATTACTGCTACAGAGACGGGACATGGCCGGCAGGTGGCCAGACCTTTAGTCCTTACCTACTGTGCTCATCTGCTACTCTGCTGTGTGTGCACGTGTGTGTAGGGGAGTGGGTGTGCAAGTGGGCTCGAGAATGAAAAAAAGTCTGAGGAGACCCATAATTTATGCATCCGAGTAGGAAAATGCATATTTTACGTTTGACCTATGATTGTGACAGATTATTGCACTCTGCCTGTGCACGCACATCTTAAACTGGAGATTCTCACATATTTAGACAATGTACAGAAATTCAGCTTTTAGAGGAACTGGAGTGCTGCTGTGGCACTTCCTTGACAGAGCGTAGAGCAGCTCTTCTCGACAGACAGCCACTCCAAGTGGCAATTAGTAAGAAAAGAAATACTCAGTAAAGCCCCCCCACACCCAATCGTCCTCATATGTCAATCTTTAGTCTCCTGCAAAAATGCCATCAGGGCCAAAGTCCATAGCTGTTAATTACAATTCTAACTAGCTTGCCTCCTGACGAATGGATGGCTTCAGCGGTGATGTAGGATAAAAGGGATATCAGCGATTTCACTTCCCCATACAAAGACTGCCTCTGAAATGGGTCATCAATCCCATAGTGATAAATGTCTGGTGGAGTAATGACTCTCTTATCGGCACCGGATTACTGCAGATATTTGTAATTAGTGGAGCCACACAAGTCCCAACAGATGTTTTTCAGACGGCACAATATTGGAGCCCTGGTTTAGTGCTGAATTGAACTTTCTGAAAATAATAGGGATAGTTGGAGCTATTGTATTGTGTCAGACATAGGTAAATCTGAGGAACGGAGTCGTAGATACGTCTGCGAGAAAGCCAGGAAGGATGTGCTGTGTTCATTAGGACTGTAACGATATGCGTATCGAAATCGAAATCGCGATACTCGGAGCCACGAACCTGCCTCGTGGCGTGAGAAACAGAATCGCGAAACGCCCTTTCTAACTCCCAGTTATTTTTCCAGTCAGCCACATGATATGAGCTGTTAGTGCTACCAAACTTATGTTTATTATGGGTGTCAAATTATCGTGTTAATTGTGATCAATTAATTACAGTTATCATTAACGCGTTATGTTTTTTAATCGCGTTAATCTCTTCTTTACTGATGTCCCCGCTACCGAGGGCAGCGTCGGACGCAGCGACAAAAGCGTCATAAAACCATGTCTAACTTTAACAAACACAGACATGCTGCATACCCACAGAAAGGTCAGAAACTCAGCTAAAAAGCTCATATAAACCATTCTTATGTTCACCAAACACAGTTAAAACACCGATGGATCAAACCCGCAGGAGCAGAAAAAACCTGTTACAGCGCACTCATTGAAAAGCGGCACCGGACCGTGATTATATAAACAGCGGAGAATTCACAGATTCTAACGGTACCATTTTTATCACTCTACGAACAAGATTCATGGATCCAGCCCCAAAATAAGAGCAAAACAACAACTGACTTTCAACTGGAACAAAACTGCTTCTCATGAAGAACTACACTTCCCAGCATGCTTTGGGGACAAATCCCAGTCTGATTGATCATTTACTTTGTATTTTTCAACAGTATTATTTTGTTACAGAAAAGAGAGAAATCTTTGGTTATTTATTTATTTATGTTCAAATCTGTTCACAGTGTTCCGAAATATTTGTTATCAAATGTTACATTAAGTTGCTATATAAGTAAATGTGGTTTAAATAAAATCGTGGAATGTATCGAATTGTGGGTCAAAAATCGTGATACAAATCGAATCGTGAGTTTGTGTATCGTTACAGCCCTAGTGTTCATCAATTCGCAAAGTTTGTAGAGCCACATGTGCACGCGAGTACACATTCACACACTGAAGCCCATGGCCTAGTAGCTAAATACACAGCCTGAGGTCCATCCTTTAGATATTGAGCTCAGTAGTCACATGACTATGAGCCAAGGGGTTGCTCTTCTCCTCCTCTTCCTCTTCCTCCCCTTCCTCCTCCACTTCAACCCTAAAGGTAGCCAATCCTACGCCAGGGGGAGTGAACGATTCACTTTAAACTTCCATTTCTCCTGTTTTGGGTCGAGAGTCACAAGCCGCCCTGATTTTTTTTATTTTTTTTATTTTTTATACGCCTTTCACCACTTCCAACTCTCATGAAATCACAATGTGATGTATTCAGCCTGAGGTGTAGCTCTATTCACAATGCAGTCTGACACCAGGAAGCCCCGCTCCCCTCTGTTTTCAAAATGCATCTGTACAGATGGACCGCTGACAAGTCTTTACGGCTAATACAATCGTCCTGGTTGCAGTCTGTTTTAATGTACACTGGACGCTTGTGTGTTTGATTCCCTTAATGTCTCGCCACATCAATGTGTATATATAAATGTATAAGCATCACAAAGAGGAGGTTCCCCGAGCAAACCCTTTGTGTCTATATTGTATTTCGTTGCCAGAATATACACATCACATTCTACCATCCGACACACCCACAACAACCCTATACACAGATGCACAGCCTGCCCGGCACTGACAGACGTGTAAGCAGATGCAGCCAGAGCTGGTAATGGCAGGTGATTATAAGTGGCACACGTGCCAAACTAATTAAACCCCTGGGTTGACAGCAGCATTTGGTAGCACTGGCATTCTGGCATGCTGGCATTAGAATAATTGTAGCAGCAGCACATTTCACCTGCGAGACTGCAACTAACAACGTCATTTATTTTACAGCAGGCTGCACCGGATGTTGCTACAGAGGCTCGAGTTAGCTTTCTTTATGCTTGACGTGTATGGCAACCTCTGTCAAAGATGGGACAGCTTTTCCTGTTTTGAGCCGCTCTCTGTTGCGTGATGCTTTGCTGGAGGATACGTTGCTTCTATTTTCTGAATTGTCATTATGCTATATTTAAATTCAAAATTGAAATAAATAAATAAATAAAATAAAAAACTGTTCAACTGAAGGTGATGAATATGTATGGGTGCACGTCCATCCACTGTTAAAATCTGTGAAATTGTGATGCACACGCACACACATAACATGTATAAATAAAATATAATAATGAGCTACATTTTAGGTATAAATATGGATGTAAAAATAGTGAAGAAAAAGGTGTTAAAATAGTTTAAAGAAGTAAATTAGATGCATGTCCCCCAAATAGGGCCACTGCAGTGAGGGAGCAGGAAGAAGACAAGGGCAGGAGGAGTCGTTTAGTTCTCAGGTCAGTGCTTCTCCAGCTGGAGGATTGGAGCTGTGAGTCCGCCTCACAGAGGTCAGAGCAATGCCAGGGGGCCAGAAACCGCACACCAGGAGGTCCACCTGCACACGTTCTGTGCACACACGCACGCATACCTGAACGGTTGACAAAAAAAAAAAAGAAGCTCCGACATACCTACAGTGCTGTGAAAACTGTTTGGCTGTAACCGACTTGACTGATTCATGTGCCTTGTGCTATGCAGCAGGTGTGGCTGCGTGGGCCAGGTGCACGCTGCGCTGCGTCACGAGGTGAGAGGTAACTCTGATGCAGCGAGTGAGTTAGGTCATGTAAGGTATGTAAGTTCATTGCACGTACTGTGAAGATTTACGCTCTGTAGTGTTCCATATCCTATGTTTTCTTGTGATTCTCAACCAAGACCTTTAGACAACAATTCTCGACAATTTCCATGCTGTAAATCACAGTGGTGACAAATAGGGTGTATTCAGCTCCCACACATTTCCCCCCCATAGACAGCACTGTCTAGTCCACTTGAACATAATTGCTTCCTTGCTTTACTGCATATATATCACTTGCTGAAACATCACTTAACACTTTTCAGGTTTTATTGCCCATGCACTGACTGTGTTCACTCTTGATAGCTACTATATTAAGCCAGTTGTAGAAGAAGTGAAAAATCTCTTGCTCTTTGAAGGCACAAGTAAGTGGCCGATGGCAGCTGATAGCTGGGGCTTAGTGAATGCTCATTATGCGCTGTAGCAAGCTGATTAAAACATCTGATTTCTTAACAGTGTGTGTGTGTGTCTAAGTGTGCCATCAAGTGCCTGTGTGTGTCCTGTGCGTGTGCAAGCGCGCATATGCGTGTGCACGTGTGAAAGAGTAGGCCTTTGGGCTGCTGCGTTATGTTATCTTTTTTTTTTCAACCTAATTACAGTCCGTATTTACTTCCATTCTCTTTTTGTTGTCTGCCCTCGACAGGCATCTGTGAGTGCCTCTGCCTAAGCCGTTCTCATTAACAGACTGATGATGTGTGATAGGTCTAATAAGTGATGATACAGGGAGCTTTTCCAAAAAAAGAGGTCATGATACAAATGTTGTCAGCTTTTTGCAACCACAAAGAATTATGTTCTTGTTATCAGTGATGATGTGATTGCAAATTTGCCAGTGAGTGTTAGTGGGGGGGAAACACTCCATGTTCACATCAAATCCAAATGAAAAAATGCATCATCCGTAGCTTGTATCAGGACCATGTGAAATTGTATTATTGCCCCATGATGAGGCAAGTGACTGGTTCCCAAATTGGGGTGAGGATGTGGGATGGTTTGTATGATAGTGGAGAACATGGAAAAGCTCCATAAAATAATTCATAATAAATTGTCATCTCGACTGACAAACTCATTATTGTCACATCGTACTTGTGCTGTGATTACTTCCAGATTATCTTATCTTTGCTTTTTTTTTTTTTGTTACAGGAGTACCAGTTTTTCATGTCACATCACGTGTCAGCTAAGAAAAGACAAATCAAGGTGACCACACACTGACAGAGTTGTTGAAACACCACAGTTTCTGATTAACCAAACCCCATTAGTTAACTTTAACTGGTCACACCACGGAAAACACTCTTATGTGAGTCTGAATGTGTTAGAGATGCACAAACGAACCCCACAATAGGATTTGTAAATGGTTAAACCGAACAGGAAGCTGTGTGAGGATACATGGTGGGGTGAGCAGGATAAATCACAGTCGAGTTTTATATGGCGGAGGTGGGTGGTGGGGCACTTGTGCGGTGTGAATGGTTTCGTGTGAGTGACTGATTCCCAGACATAGAGCACAGTGCATCCTGAATGGGTAAATGGCATTTATTCAGCTGGTTAGTCTGGGAAAACATATGGTGCCATTTGGAGGCCCAGGCTGGTGCACGCTGTTCTCCTGTAATTAGACTGGCCCAGCAGAGCAGCTACATGACTGCTTCATGATAACCAGCCCTACTGTACCCTACAGTGCTGCTGCCACCCCAGCCCTGGCTGCAGCACACGAACAACACACCACATTACACATCCTGTTAACACACTGTTCAACACCAGTGAACACCAGTGAACACCACAGCTTTGGCAGCTGCACGTGTTCACCGAGGGCCAGGTTTACCTATACGTACGAAAAACATACACCACACCTTTGTATTAGTTTCAGTGGCATCCTTCGAATTATTGATGATTCAGCAGAAATGCCTTTCTAATGTGAATATAAATTAAATTCTGCTGTCGTTGTGAAAATGTGTGCATTAGGAAAACAAATGAAATGTTTGGGCCTTAAAATTGCTTGTCAGTACATGGGGTAAAAAAAAAAAAACACAAGCCACGTCAATACAAATGTCCATTCAAATACTATCCACAGCAAATCACAACCTCAATGAATTAATTTCAAGTATGAGTTTTATGGTTTGGTCATATATTTTCTGTCATAATACATTAAAAGTTGAAATTTCCCCACTGCGGGACTAATAAAGGACTTATCTTATTAAATAATAGCTCATGTTTCTATTTTTTCTTTTTCTGATTTGACACTTTATTTCTTTTTTTGTACAGACAGCTACCCTTTTTTTTTTTTATCTATGGAGAAATATTTAGAACTTGGACATTTCTTTCTTTCTTTCTTTCTTTCTTTCTTTCTTTCTTTCTTTCTTTCTTTCTTTCTTTCTTTCTTTCTTTCATGTAATTACATCCCACCCGCCCTTCATCAGGATCAGGGGAGCAGATTGTAGGTTGGAGGCCTGGGTGGTGTTGGCAGGACTGTTGGGGTGTCAGATGGGCTTTTGTCCCGTCGGGGGGAACAGGCTGGCAGCCCGGCGGGAAGGCCCTGTTGAAAATACACTACTGGGAATCAGACTGAGCCAGTGCCTGGCCCAAACCTAGTACACACACACACACACACACACGCACACATTGAGTGGGTTTGATAAGGAAAGAGGTGGGGGTGTCCAAACATGGGATAAAGACATTTCCTGCCTCATTTATAAAATTTGACACCACCAGTCTGCCCTCTCCTCCTCCCTCATCAGCATCTCTACACAAAGATCCCAGACACACACACATGCTGGTGGAGAAACCGAACTGCTGTTCTGAGTCTTAAGCTGTAGTTCCCATAATGACCACTCAATGTTTGCTTGGAAAGGACACATTTTTAATATCTTTATTGTTTATTTTACCTGACTTTTTTCTAAATTTTGCTGTGCATTTTGTGAAGCTTGGGCCTTCTTGGACCCGTTTTTTGATTGTGGCTCCAGTAAACACAAATATGTCCCCCAGAAACCTTGAATGACCTATTGGCAGTTTTCATGGAAGCTTCTTCTACCTCCTTGGGTTTGGAGGACCGTTAAGGGTTCAGCAAGCATTGCATTCTATACACTCAGGAACTATAGTAACATGTGCAGCTGTACGACCCCGTGATAATGCACATACTGCGCTGCATCTGTGCCCAATGCATCTCTGTCCAGAGAAGGCTCTCTGCATGGCATGCTTCTCTCTCTTGTTGTCTGTTTAGCAAGTACAGCATGTTAGAGCATCGCCAAATTTGCATATGCCGCCATGTATATTTCAGCAGCGTTTAAGACACACATCAAAGCAGTGAATTATGCATGTGGCTGGCACGGTGGAGGTGCTTGTTTTATGCACTTGTGAAAGGGAATTGAACTGTGTTTTCTTCTGCTCATGATGCTCAAGGCCCAGGGCCCATTAAAGTACATCGAACTAGCAGCTATAAATGGACATGTGGTGAACATCGTATTCCCCTCTAACAAAGGGGGCTTGGCATAGGGAAAGGCCTCTGACAGGTTCTGACGGCTAGGTAATAGGATTCCTACTTCTCCAAAGGCACTGATTGAGGCACTGTTGTCGAACCCTTGTAGACCACGCTGTCTTTTTATACGTGAATGTGCATATGTGTTTGTTAAATGCAGCGCTGTGGAAGAGATGAGCGGCTAAATAATTCAAAACTGGCATGTCTCACAAAATGATGCAAACCCGTGCGTGGATTGTCAGTGGGACGAATAGAGTGTTGTAGTAAACACGGCCTAAAAGGCTCTTATGCATTATAGACAAACCTTTTGAAACCGTTTTCTCATATGCAAATGAAAGGCTGCAAAAAGGCTTAATATGAATCTCTTCCATTCACTGCAAATCCAAATGAGGCATAGGACTGTTTATGCAACTGCTCGAGGAGGACGGCGGCGTGTTGGTCACAGAGTCACACACAGTAGACACAATGAAATCCACAACTACGCTGCTATCAGTGTTTACTTTAAAGAGGGAGCGGTTAGAGCTGTGGCTTAGCCACTACCAAGCAGTTGTGCCCTCATAAGCCTCTCCTGGACTGAGGGAATAGACTGCAGAGGATGAGCATCATTAGATGTGTCATTTAAGACACCTATACTCTCCCACTGCTCTATATTTATCCACTTACTGGCCCTCGGGTCAACACATTGTGTCCCTACCTGTCAGCTTGACAGTGGATGGGACATATGTAGTGGATAGAGACAATGTGAAGCCACCTGCCCTCTTTTCTCCTCTCCTCAATTGCTCTTCTCAATGCCTCACCTTGCCAATGGATGCCTTTCTGACGATTCATACATCCCTATGTTATGGCAGCCTTGTTTAACTTGGCTTAGCACCAGAGAATCTGCTATTTATAGAGTTCGTTTTAGCCACCTCTGCGTGGTAAATGATGATAAGCCCAGCCTGTAATAAACAATCTCGTAAACAGCTCGGCAGCTCAGTCCTCGATAGCCGTAGGGGCTTGTAAGAGCTTTATAACACATTTATTACCCCTTAAATGGTGAGAGAGTTGTGAGCCATAACGTGAGGTAGCACTAATTTAATTTCCGGACATATATTGGCTCTAAGTTATCTTTCGTAGGTTTTACTTATTTTTGCTGACTTGATTGATTCCATGCCTAATCCTAGTAAGGGACATTCTTAATGAACAGTGACACCAAAGAGGACCACTGTATATTCAGTCCTCGCCTCAATTATTTTGCCACTTTGTATTCAAAGTCTGCTGAGCGAAAGAGAAGAAACAATTACTTTGTTAGCCAAAAGCAGACATCTACTCAGAACAGACGAAAGGGCCAGCATGGGGAATAGAGATATTTGATGTCGAATCTCCCCCTATTTACAGTAGGATGCCTGAATAAACATGTTCAGAAGCTGGGAAGCAGCATTATGACCCATAACCTCGAGGTATTTGAAATGGAACAGCAGAACTTACTTTGAAAAAGAATAGGCAATGTGCTCTGGGCTCACTGTTTATACCTCTTGATGTGATTTGGACTGAAATGTAAAAAAAAAGAAAGCCTGTTTATCTCTTCTTTCCCTTTTGTCCATGGCTGAAAATGGAAGGGCTTTGAAAACGGAGGCTATTGCACTGTTGGAAGTGGCTGAAACAAAAAGGAAATACTGTATTGTGTCTTAATGTTAAAGCTGCAAGAAGAAAAAAAAAAGGTAATTTGTTTTAAGTTTTCATAATATATTATAGGTATAAATACAGCGTTTGTGTCGTCATTGTTCAGTGCTCAAACAAGATGTCAGTAGTTTTGTCTTGCACAGGTGCCACTGCAATTCAGAAACCATGTGGTTTTTATTTGAAGCATCTCGAGGTAAGACTGGATCTTTTTACAAGCTACAGATTTTTCATCACACAAATTCTCTCTCTGCAGCATTTTCCCATTATGGTTTATTAAACTACCTCTGGGGCCCTGAGTATCTACTTTTAGTTTCAGTGCTTCTTTCTCCAAATACCAATTTCAACCCATCCTCAATTATTCTTCTGTTTGAAAAGACGCAAGGTATCAATCTTTTATGTTTTGGAAAAATCTGATGAGTGCTATTTGCCGGACCTCCTGCCCAACAGAGATTGTGGAGCTGGCATGTGGAGAGAAACATGAAATTGCAGAGTAAATCAATACTGGGCTGGTAATGTTGAGAAGGGGGGGGGGGGGGGGGGGGGGGGGGCGCATCCCCTTTCGAAAGAGCAGACCTGAATTTGTATGCATTATGTTTTTGATCTCATACTGTACACATTTCATTCCAGGCACAGGTGTTGGCATAGTTGCAGTTGTTTGTATGTTATTTTAGCCTCTTTCCCAAGTAGCTATTTGCAATTTGGGCAAAAATACAATTAAGGGCCCATCTGTTTTCAATTGTACTAATGTCAGACAGATGGGTTGTGTCTATTGAAGCCATACCAGGCCCGTGGCAGGTTAGAGGCTTCGGTAATGAACATGCTACTAGGCTGATTTCATCATAGTCTTTTTCACAAAGTTAAGCTGTTGCACTTTAACTTTGGCAGTAAGTCCGGGAGGAATACACGACTCATGTTTTTAGGAATAACATTGGTGTGAGTTCCTGCAGCATTTGGGCTATCCATCCATCCATCCATCCATCCATCCATCAGGGGTGGGGGAAAAATCGATTCACATAGGAATCGCGATTCTAATCATCCACGATTCTGAATCGATTCATAAACTTTTTTTTTTTTTTTAAGTTTGTATTTTGAAAAACCACAGTTTATTTTTGTAACTTCTGCGGGAAAAAGGCAGCTAGCCTAAGCTTTTATTTATGCAAGTTTTTTTTTGTACAGTAAGTAAGTTTTTATTTGTTTTGAATTAATAAATGTTAACTTTTGTCTTAAGTTTGCCTTTGTGTGATCACATTATCTCATACAAACTGTATTGTTTTGATGCCATAATTTGCCTTAACACACTATGCATTGTATCAGTTTTTACTCGAGAATCGTTTGAGTCGAGAATCGTATGAATTGAATCGGTTGAATCGAATCATGAGCCACCCAAGGATTCACATCCCTACCATCCATCCATCTATCCATCATATATAGAAGGTTATGATCAAGGCCTCATGTTTGCATCTTTAGTATCAACACCTCACAGCCCAACAGGCTCCTGTTTTTAGCATGAGAATCCTCATCGCATATCACGAAACCTGACAATATTCACACTATACTGCGGCAAAACTTTACAAAGACAACCAACGTTTCAGGAGCCATGGAATTTATTTACCATATTATTTCACTTTTAAATTCCTCGCATAGTACTGGAGTACTGACCCTCTGCATTTTAAATGTCAACAAAACTCTAAAAACAGGCACCAGTCCCTGATGCATAGCGTGTGTGTGTGTGTGTGTGTGTGTGTGTGTGTGTGTGTGTGTGTGTGTGTGTGTGTGTGTGAGTGTGTGAGTGTGTGTGTGTGTGTGTGTGTGTGTGTGTGTGTGTGTGTGTGTGTGTGTGTGTGTGTGGAATGCTTGGTCACAATCCTTCACACTGTGGTAGTGTAATACAGTTAATGTATGTTGATCTTTTGTAACTCCTCTTTTAGATACGATGGCTCCTGGAGTCACTCCTAAAGCTTCACGGCAGCAAAGGCTAATCTGATGTATGATAGTATTCTCTATGGACCGATATCTCACAAAGTTAAGGTTGTTTGTAAGAAATAAACGTATCCACGTTGTTAAGTCTGTAGGAGATGTGGATCATGGTTTCGTGAAACCGAGGGGAGTGATTTATCACTCCGAGTTGAGCCTGATTGACTCTAGCCTTCACTTAAAGACAAGCACCCACCCACCACTCATGTCTTCCAAGCATGCAAGCACACATTACTTACATAATTCTTTTACCATAAAACTTGCCTTAGGGCTGTGACCAAAACACTTCTAATATAGCGAAATTGAGCTGCTTTGAACTGTGGTGTTTTTGATAACTACTTGGTATGCTTCCTGGAGGATAACCTGTGGGCTTTGCTTCCAAGCTTTAATCCCTTTGATTAAGTGCCAGGGAAAGATAACTCTGTACTCAATAGGCCCTTTACCTTTCTAATGTCCTCACTGTCCTGGGCTTGAAAGCACCAGTGCTCTCGACTCTCAGTAGGTGAATATAAACTTTCATTAGACTCCTCTGTAGATAGTTGTTTTCAAAGCCTTGGTCAATAACATCCTTCCTGTCTGTGCCCTCTCCCTTGTCTCTTATCCTGTCTTAGGTCAAGATGTCCTCTATGCGTTTGCTCCGCTTGTGCGGATATAATGTGTGATACAACGCCGCACTTCCTTTCCTCCCTTTCAGTGACTGAGTGGCAGTGACGGGCAATGCCACAACGTCCACAGATTAGCAAGGCTCAGAGGAAAGGAGCACATTTGCTGGGGTAATTATGCTGAGAGTTGTGGATTGCCAAATGCACGATGAGGCTGGGGCCTTGGTTCCATACTGGTGGATCAACCAAGGAAAGCTGCAACTGATTGTGTGATGCTTCCACAGTCTTAGCCCACCCAAGACCCCCATCATCACCCCCTATCAGGCTGTGGTGCTGTGGGTATTTTGCAGAAGTTTTTTTTTTTTTTTAATCATTACTCTGTCATTGTATACAAAAGGCTGTTAACAAAACATTAGCTTTGTCATATATAAAGGGAACAATGAGGTTGCACATTGTCAAATTATCTCTCCAATTACTCAATTAAATTTTATGATATCAGCGGGACTTTCCAATGATGGAATAATGCAACAGGCATTCCTCTGCGTGTAGTGTGCCAACATTTGAAGAGCATCATTCACCAATGGGTTTCTTTGACGATTCTTTTGACGATTGATCGATGTTTAATTTTGGTCACTCACACGCACTCTCTGTTAAAGCCTTTTAATTTGCAATTCTGCTTTAATGAAGCGTAGCTGTGCTGTTTGTATGCCTCTTGTCATCTTTTTTGAAATGTAGGATGACCCGAGTCCAAAACCCAAACAACTGTTTTATGCGGCCATTTTTTTTTTCTGCTCTTTTATGGGAAATTGACACAAACCGTGAAGCTTGAAAAGTAAATTAGTTTGTTTGCTGGGAGAAAACCTCAAACTTCAAATAACTGGCTCATATTTACTGCATCTCGCTCGTGATGCCTGCTTCGATTGGCTCGGTGTTTCTCTAGAAGAGCTTTTGTTATGTGTTTTACCGCAGCTGCCCAAAGACAACCACTGGATTTAGATGCAGATAGAAAACAAGACACTCTAAAATTGGCTGACCCTTCCCAGCACTCTGTGAACTCTCTGCTCCCGCCGCGGAGAGAGATATAAGGGCACTCTGACTTACTTCTGAGGCATCTTTTGTTGTTTCTCATGGGCAAATTCTGTCCAGTGTTATTCCCTGTGAACCCCCTCCACAAACAAACACACACACTGGCACTCTTACACACTTAACCATAAACAGTCCCATGCAAAATGCATAGCTTTTCAGTTTTCTGTCAAACACATCAAACACTCTAGAATAGATATAGTTAAAAGATTACAGATGGGGCCATATTTACTGCAGATTTGCGCTTACATTTAAGATCTAAGACAGTGTCTCGAAATAAGCTACTATAATGGGTGTTTACCCAACCGTTATTATTTTATAACCTTTTTGTTAGCGTGTATTTTCCTCTCAGTGCATCTGACCGACTCCCACTTGTTGTGACGGTCTTGTAGAAAGACGACATAAGGATTTCAGAGATGCTGTACCTTATTTCGCTCAAATGGTAGGTAGTGTTTGATAAATGACACAAACACTGATGTGTCAGTGGTGGTAAATAAGACAGTTTTCATAGTGTTTAATGTGAATTGTCATCCAAGGATTGGTTAGCTGCCACTGGCTTCTCATTCATGTCCACCAGCTTTAACACTGGATTAGTTGCCAACTTTGATACGCTCATTGACTTTTCTGGCCTCTCAGTCGTAGCTTCTTTTGCACCTATATCCTCCGCTACACCATGTCACCACAGCTCCAAAGCAGTGTGCTATGGCATAATATAGAGTGTTCAGACATCCACCATGGCTGATATACTGCATATGTGTGTGCGTAAGAGTGCTTGTTTGCATACGCGTCTGTGCAACATCAAAATGTGAAAGTACTCGAGATAGATTCCATAACTTCTGCAGCAGGGCATCTCCTTACTTCTATTTTCTTGAACTATTTATTTCGTGAACAGTATATATATATTTTGTCGAGGGTTATTGGTGCATGAATAAGCGTGTGTCACGGGCCTTTTCGCAATCCCTTACGAGCAATCCCACCCCCATCCCTGCCTTGCCCGCAGCAGGCCCAGCTCAGAGTTCTTCTGATAGCCGTAAAGGGATTTGGGCTGGATGGGCAGACCCTGACTGGGCTGATTGCTTTGAATGGCACTGGCTAAAGCTGCCTTTGAAAGCAGGGGCGTTGATGAGCGTCTTCTCAGAAGAGCCTGTGTAGTCACTGCCTCTGGGAGGGACCCTCACTAATACCCTAGCATAAGATATACAGGAAGAGGCAGGGATCACCAGTTACCCGCAGCCATTACACACACACGTACATGCACATGTACACACCCACGTACTTAGACAACGACAGAAAAGTACTTGCAATAAACTTTTTGACTTATTTTGTCTGTTCAGTGCAGCTAAATGACTTAAGCTAGATGATACAGCAACTATTTTACCCTCCACAAATACTGTAGAGTGTAGTTATTCATATGATTAAGGGCCTGTCCACACGCGAACGGGTAAAGGTGAATACGCATAGGTTTTTTATCGTTATACCTTGCATTTCTGTGTTGACAACGAATACGCTACTTTGGGAAAATGATGACATCGTAGTCTCACCTCTCTCTCTTGCGCCGACGTTCACTGTCCCTATCTTTGTTGCCTTTGTCGTCATCCTTCTCTTGTTTGCAGATTGTGTGGCAGTGTTTCCAACTACTTCCAATGAAAGGTAAATAAAGTCAGGTCTGAAAAGATGCTAGATGCTAGACGCTATAATCCAACTAACAGGTCACAGAGACTCAGGAATAATGTTCATATAACAAACTGAACTCAACAACAACAACAATACAGCCAAAATATTTGCGTTAAAAAAATATTTTGCGGACTGCAAATCATGTTTATGTTTTGAAATCATGTTTTGGCATGTGGCGCCACCTACCGCCGTCTACCAATCATTGCAGTCAGTAGAGTCTCAGCTGCCAAGCAACCACGGGTTGCCAGTTACGTCAGAAAACGAAACCTAAAGGACCGAAAGGTATTTTGAATTTGAATGTAGTAACTGTTTTTGGCCACGTTCTTACATATGGCATCTTTAACTTTCTACAGATAATTCGCAACCTGTTGTTTGGTCTGGTTGCTTCATGATAACTTTTAATTATTTCTTTATTTCCCCTGGCTTCATTCTGTGATTATTCACATTATGTACGTCTTCTTCTCTGTTTTTGGTGTATCGTTACAGTGCCACTTACAGGCCTGGCATACGTACTACAGCATTTTGAGTTGTTTTGGCGGTGTTTTGTGTTCTTTTCATTAACTTTTTCAAATCGACAAAGTAACAAATCGTTACGTTTAGTCACGTTTGAGTGCAGATACGGCCGAAGTCTCTCCTCAGTCTGGTGAACAGCGTGCCGCACATGTTGCCGTTTGTGCTCTGAGCAGATTGCATAGACGGAGAGGGAGGATTTCCGGAGGAGTGCATGATTTGTTCGCTGTTTCACCTTGTCCTTTTCGCTCATAAAACACCTTGTGAGAAGACAAATTACAGCTTCAGACATGGGTGTCCCAGTGCGTTTTTATCTCTCAGCAGGCCCTCTGGGCACATTACCTGTGTTCCACAGGGCTGGCTCTGACATGGGAGCTGTCACTGGTGGGGCCCCTGAGGCCCAGGCTGCTGTTCAGAACAGGGTGGCCTTCCCTTTTTGTTGGACTGTCCCCTGGAGCATCAGGCTTCTGAACTCATGACTGGTCTGCACCCAAATCCCCTATCCCCTTATCCCCTTATCCCCTTGCCCCCTTATCCTTGTGCCATCACCATAGCCATAGGAACAGACATGTGCACCATCAGCATGATTGGTGATTAACATTAAATCATGGGTTGTAAAGGCTCATGCTCATTATGGTGATTGGTGCAAGTTGAGGCACTGCAACATTGTTATTTCTGACTTCTCATCTTTACTGTGTTCATACATCTGGAAAATTCCTATGTAAGGCTTGTTGATGTCAGTAAACTTTGTGTGAGAGTCAAAGAGTTGGGTATACGTGCTTGTCTTCCACAAAAGGCAAATGGCTTCAGGCGAAACAAGCTCATTTTGTGTCAAAGAGCAAGAGAAAGAAGGGGGAAAAGAAGTAGCAGTAAATTACTGATAAGTGACAGAGAGAGCAGCTTATCTCTTGACAGCATCAGTGTGGAATGAAGGTCTAGTTTGTGTGAATGAGTTAACCCTTTGACACATCTCATATGTGGATGGAGGTGAGTAAAACCCAAAGACAAGAAAAACTGTGGAAAGCAGAGAGATTGAGAGGGAAATGGGAAAGATGGCAGGAATCTAGTGGGTGGGTCCCACAACGCGTCTGGCTTTATTTTCAATTGCAGTTTACGATTTTTCATGGTCGTGTCTCCCCTGCCTGCTTTTCAAAATAATCGGCCGTCAGCTTTTGCAAGTCTGGCTGCCTTTCATTTCGGGGGTTTGTTTTTGAAAAGGTTGCTATTATAGCCAAAATGGTTTCTGTGCTTCTCTAAACACGGCAAGGCATTAGGCTGGGCTCCGGTTTCAGGGCCTGGCTCCTAATGAGAGACCCAATCACACAGAGGGAAAAGACGGATCAGTGCTGCTGCACCAGACCCAACCTGTGGTTTACCTCTTGAAACATAACCACACTCATACGCTCTCTCTTTTTCCCCCCTTTCTTTTTTCCACTCAGTCTTTCCCTCCACCTCCTGTCATGATGCCTTTAATAACCAAACTTGATCAAAGCTGATTATGCAGCTGCGCTGTGACACACAGATCTGCTAATAAATACATTAACACCAGGGCCAATCTCTGGTCTGACAGCTTGTGTTGATTGCGTGCACAGTGCTGGAATTCTTAGCTTCATCTCATACAGGTGGAGAGAATTTTCTCTTCATCTCTGTGACAACTGTGAGGCAGAGCAGGAACATGCCTTGTTAATATACTGTAGGTAGACTCTGTATATGTAGAACATGTGTACTGTCCACTTCTAATTATATCTTGAATGTCAGTACAGGGAGCTGGCAGTTGTCCATGTCTAAACAACCACAGGTGTTTTTTTTTGGAGACTACAAGTAAAAGGAATTGTGGGAGTGTTCTCTGAGCATAAAAGTTTGTTTGCCATACTATATTTAGGATCATTTAGATTATCAGGAATAATGATACACATGACTATGTTTGGGTTTCTTTGTAGCAAATGTGTTCATGGAATCGCAGCGCTCCGCTGTGGGGGTCTGTGAAAACAATGTTCCCTGTGTTTAGCTTCTGTATTCTCTGACAGTTCAGCGTGTCTGTATTCCTCTAAAGACTCACGCATATCAATTTTCATTGGCGTTAATGATGTGGAGTAAAGACAAATAGTTTCAGGATCATTGCATTTTTTTTTTTTTTTGCCCTTAAATGAAACATTCTTAGCTTGAACAGGCATGTCTTTACACTGGTTAACAGCACCTACAGTGAACCTGTGTTTTTTCCTTCTTTCTTTCTTTATACTTTGGGCTGTCCTGGACTTCAGTGAGAATTGTAAAATTACCAGGAAACATAGGGCCCACGGTTGGTGTAGTGGTTAGCACTCTTGCCTTTTGCAGCAAGAAGACCCAGTTTCCTGGGTTTGTGTCTCGTTTGGAACAACTTTGGAACAAGGGCCTTTCTGAAAGGAGTTTGCATGTTCTCCTCATGTGTGCGTGGGTTTTCTCCTGGTTCTCCGGCTTCCTCCCACAGTCCAAAAACATGGAATATGGGGATTAGGTGTGGCCCTGCGATGGACTGGCGAACTGTCCAGGGTGTACCCTGCCTATCGCCCAATGTCAGCTGAGATAGACACAGTACCCCCCGCGACCCTCCGGTGGAAGATAAAGCGGTAGATAATGGATGGATGGATATTTGAATACTTATTTTGGATAATCGCTTGCACTAAGAAAGTCAACCCGCTGTATAAATGGTTGTGTTATTTCAAACTGGCATGGCAGCTGTGGTCATAACTTCTGCTAACCCCAGTGGCTCTACAAAATTCTTTCCCCCGGTGTACACAGAACTTTACTGTGTTTGCAATGTGCATATTTTCTGTTCTGCGCTATGACCGAAGCCACACGAGCGAGTAAGTCGACGGCTTTGACTCCTGTAAAGTTGTAGCGGAAGAGAGGATGGAGAACAGGAAGACGCGGAGCAGCATGCACAGAGAGTCTTCTGTCACTGCCAGACACTCTTCAGTCTCCTTGCAGTGGGGACTATGATTTATGGAGGAGTCTCCATGTTGTAAGAACCTGAGGAGGATCACTCGTTTGTGCAGGGAGAGAGAGAGAGATTGAGGGGGGGTTGGGGTTGGGGACAGTCTCCTCTGTCCCTGGCGCTTCTCTTACACACCTATCTTAGTTCTCCTTATTTCAATTTCCGTTTGTAGTTTTGGCGGATTATAAAACGCCAAAGCCAAATGGATATTTACTCTTTCTCCCTTTCTGTTCTCGTATTTTTTTTATTTTTTTTTCAAAGTTAGTGATTGTTAAACAGTTTATGTATTCTCTTTCTGTCTCTGTGTTTATTGGAGGTAGTGGATTAGGCTTGAAACCATCACCAGAGGTTGTTTGAAACTTTAAAGGAAACCCCTCATAGCACAGCACCCCCCCCCCCCCACCTCCCTCCCCTTCTCTCTCATCCTTCCCACGCTCACTTTCTCTCTTTCCCTTTCTGTCTCTCTTTCAGTCACTCACTCACACACACACACACACACACACAACATCACACTCTCTCAGCACAGTTGTCACTGTGCCGCAGCTATCCGCACATTATTAGTTATTACTTTATCGGCTCCCAAAGCTGTCAGAAGACACCCTCCTGGAATATACAGCAGGCATAAGCCATCGGTCCTCATTACGCTAGACCCGTGTGCAATTTACACCCAGCTGCCGCTCACACACCCATGACTACATGCTCATGTGTATGTGTCTGTGTGTGTGTGTGTACGTGCTGCTATGCAGATGACAGGGCTGCACACATATGATATGAGCATATCTTTGAGGTAGTGCACTCGCATGTATGAATGGGGCAGGGCTAATGTGCAACATGATAAAAGCCTCCACCGAGGCCTTTATGTATGCGTTTTCAAGAGAGCCGAGGCTTATGTTTTTTCATGATCGCTGCTTCTGCTCCAAGCCACCAGGAGGCAGGGACAACATTGGAAAGTGCTGCTCAAGACTGCTCATGTCCTGTTCAACATGCAGGTGTGCAGTAAAAAGAAAAAAAAAAACCCTGAGGCACCCGGGACAGAACAGGGCCCAGCAAGTCAGACCGGGTGACTTACTCTGTATCCCAGAAATAGAGATCAACACGAACGTCACCATCACCTGAAAAGAGAACAGCATGGGTGTGTAAAAAGAAGAGGTGGGGAGGTTGTAAAAAATATAAGACGTATCACATCAACGTAATGAATTATGTTTTGATTTCGCCCTTGCATATTTTGCCTGAGGTGGCTGTCACGAACAGATGTACAAGTCAGGTTCTCACCATTACTGTTTCGCGTCGGAGTATGAAGATTGTGCAAATCAGACCTCCTGCACTGACATGCCGTTGGATGCTTATTAACCAGTCCTGTCGCCTGGGACTAACCTCTTTTCTGTTTGATCTCGCAAAGTGGCCACATTAGCACTGACTAATTCTCTCGGTTGTGGGTTTGGAAACAGCACACGTTCCTAAGGCCTGCAGTCACACTGTGATTGCGAGAGTGAAGATGTAAGAGCAAAGACTTTAAATCTACTGCCTCCTCCTCCTCACACGGTTGTTTATGCCCTCGCCATTCCATCAATCACGGCGGCCGGTTTTTGTCTCTGGCAGGTGGAAGAAGTGGGCACGTCTCGCTTATTATGGATGTATGTTTCAAATTTTTTAGAGTACATAAGAGTCAGCAATATAATACTACTCATACAACCCATAGTTGTATATTCATTGTATAATTTCACTTTCAACTTGTGTTTATACACCAATGTCGCATGTTTTTTTTTCCCCCTCTCTTGCTGCATTTATCCGTAATGTGCTACTTGTCATGTTAAGAACAGATTCCCTGTGAGGTTTTCTCTGCAGCTATTATAATAATTGTAATGGAGGACACCGTCTCAAGAAAGTCATAAAAAAGTAACATTGCAGCGTGAAAGTCTTTGAAGCACAAGTGTCCCCGCTTTGGTTATTGTGAAAGAGACATGTCCCTAGTCTACTCCTACATTATCGAGAGAATACAGGAGTACGGATGGCCAGTACCAACAGGGAGGATTCGCTAAGTTCCTCTCGGATAGCAGAGCCTCCATCACACATAGTGTTTAACAAAATTATGCAAACTTTTCCTCTTTTTTTTTCCCAATGAGAACAACGCAAAAATAATGGCTTTAATATTTACTCTTTCCTCCAGCTAGTGTTTTGTATGCAAATTAGGTATGATTTCAGGGATGGAGAGGCGGAGTGTCTCTCGCATCCATCTTTTGTTGCCAAAGCGGATTGAGGGAGATCTTCTATGGTTTGTTAACATGAGAGCCCTTGATTCGGATTGAAACAAAACCATGTGTAGAATTAGATTAAAGACAATGTGTGGCGAGCGATGGCTCGGGCATGTGCTGGACTTCACCCACCCATATGCCGGCACTCACCGCTGTGGTCCCATTGTTTGGCCCGGCGTCTGTTGTGAAGTGGGTTTTTGTCCTGTTTTTTGTTCTGTAATGGGCTATAATAACTTATATAAATCACACTGACTAAGCCTGAGCGCCACAGTTTGGGCTTGGCATTGATGGAAAGCCTGGTTCTCCAGAGGACTGGTGAGCAGAGAGTCTGCAGAGGGAAAGTTTGAAAGTCAGCGGGCTTTCGGGTTTGACAGTGTTGTTTTGTTGCAAAGGGAATCGGCCTGAGGTTTTCTTCTGGGGAGGAAGGTCAAATAAAGAGAAAAGAAAGCTTTGATAGTGATCTACAAACAGTGTGTTAGACCAAGATTGTTGGAAGATGTAGAAAAATATAAAAGGGAGCTGTATTTGTGCGGAATTCTTTCCTGTCTTTTGCCTCACCTGAAGGGCTTCATTTTGCTTTTGGAAAGAAAGCAAGAGAATAATGCTGGATTACAAAATCAGGCTATTCTGATTGAACATAGACACATGACAAGGGGAGAGAACATGATTGACTGCCTCCTGTTCTTTGTCTGATGTTAACTGATCTCACGTGGAGGCTTGCGTTTTGAGATAATATGCACGGTCGATGAATTAAGAAATCCAAAATTAGAGTTAGAGCATTCAGTATGTTCATCAGTAGTCGGTGATATTTCTTTCCACTAGCGGGACTCGCAAATTTCTTGTAATCGTTGGGCGGTGTGTTCAGTTTACACTGCTGGGAATTGTCTGTAACCCTGTTTTACACTAAAAATAGCCCAGAGGAAGAGGGGTAAGATGAAAGAGAGGAGGGGGGGGGGGTGCAAGGAGTAACCACTGATTAATTATGCACACGTCTGATTGTGACATGCTATCTGCCGCTATTAATGGGCAAGGATAATCGCGCCGGATTGTAATTGCAGCCTCTGACTTCAGAAGTGGACTGTGTCCAACATCAATCTTTATACAAAAACCGGCAGTTCAGAGAAGAACTTAATTTGCGACTGTCGAGGAGTCACCAAGTCAGCTCGTTTTTTTTTTTAAGAAGAGAGCTGAAGTTTTCAGGAGGACTGAGGGCAAAAAAAAAAAGTGGAGTGGTTTCTTTTAAATGGTGTCAGCCATAAACAGGCACGTTAGAACAGGGAGCCGTGATATTACTGTACACTGCTTGAGGTTATGGAAAATAATTAGAGATCTGTGTGGAAGGGGGGAAAAAAATATGTGTTTTAAGGTGGCTTTGTGGCTTATAAAAGTTTTCACAGCTTTCATTGTTTGAACTTTTAATTCCGCTTTAAATGAGTGTCATTATTCATATGATATTATTGTGGGGTAAAATATATTAAAAAGGGTTGCATTAAAATGTTAAAAATGAGTTAATGAGAAAATAACACTCACCGATTGAGTTTTAGGCTTCAACTAAGCTGCCACAGAGCCATTCAAGGTGCATTGCTCACAATGAAATGTATTTCTATAAATGCAAATGTCTGTTTTGTGTCATGTGCGTAATAACTTTGCCTATTAGAGGGGAAATATAAAGAAGATAAATGCGCAGTTTATTCCCCATTTTATCCAATTTCAGCACATTTTTTTCATTACAAACTCAAACCTTCTGAAAAATAACAAAGTGAAATTGCGCCCAGCTTCTCTTTTTTTTTGCCCTCTCCAAAAGCTTCCCTGGCAGTTTGTCTAAAAGCTGAAATGAAACGAGGAATGTAATTAGAGGGAAGGGAAACTTTTAAGGGGAATTTCAAAATGCGGAGCAATCAGAGCCTTAAAAGCAGCTTTTGGTCCCCCATCAGAGAGTCTCCTATCCAGCCACAGACGGTGTCAGTACAGAGAGAGTAACGGGCCCCCTTTCCATAGAGACACAAGTCTTACTGTTTTTATTCTACCTTCAGTGGGTGTGCTTTGCTGCTGTCACACCTCCCTTACATTAACCTTGCTGTGAGGCTTCCAGATCCGAGAGTAAAGCACCATATTCAGGCTTTTTTTTTTTTTCTTAGCTTGAAAGGCAGGAAAGGGAATTTGGAGTTGAAGGGTTTGGTTGGTGGGTGATGGGACAGAAATTAGAGATAGGAAAAGTAGACCAGGGAAGACCAGGTGTGAGAATGGGAGAGAGAAATCCATGAAAAAATAGCATGGAAAAGTCTGTCATCTGCTTCTTTCAGGCCCATTGACGAGGCTAAACAAACAGCAAAGGCTTCGGAGAGAAACATTAACTGCAACTGCCCTTGATCTGGCAGTGTTTAGAGTGCTGTCGGCACGGCTAATAAACACTTCATTTAGTTTTAATGGTGCCGGCGCCTCTTCGCAGCCTTCAAAAGTATCTTGTATTTGGGTCATTTACGGCTCTTCCTTGAGGAGCACCCGAGGGACAGCAGATCCAGTCCTCATCTCTGTCTACCAGAGCACTCCAGGCCTGGGGAAAATTAATAGGGCTATCTAGAAAAAATAAATAAGTGATGGGCTTTACCCCTGCCAAACAGCCCTGAGAGCTTATTAAGGCAAAGTGAAGGGAGATGGGGCAATAGAAAAAGAGATTTTAATATGCATTTTGCACCTTTTAATGTAGGGCCAGGCTTGATCTATTCTTGCCTTGATTCCATTTCCTTGTGCACACTCCTCTATCTTTCTATTGCGTTGCCTCTGTGTTCCTCCTCTACAGTAATTGTAAACACAGCAATTATGGATTGTGTGAGACTTAATTATAGCTTGTGTGGAGCCCTGGGGGAGCTCTGGCGGAATGTTGTGGCTGATAAAAACGCCAGCTCATCAGCACCCCTCCAATGGTTACGAACCCCAGCGAGTGGACCAAAGGGAAACGTTCCCCCAGGGCCCTCCCAGCCAAAGGACCAATTAGTATTAGACGGGAATTAATCTTAACGGGACACAGCCACTCAAACAGGTCCTCCCAAGGTGAGGGGGAATTAATGTGGTCGCCTTATTGGTTATTACTGCTGTTGTTTTTTAGGCGGTTCCTCAATCAGTGTATGAGCTTAAGCATGTTAATAGAACAAATCGTCCTGTAGCTGACATGTGTTCTGCACCGAGATATGTGTCGGAGGAAGGTTCTGTGTTGGAGAAAAGAGCCGAGTGAATAAGAGGAGAAAACGGGCCAATCTAATTTTTTTGCTGGTCGTATTCTGCTCCTGCATTTGTGTTTTCTTTCTGGGATGGCGGGTTAGAGGGAGGAAATATTTAAGGCAGCAGCCTTTGAATTCAAGTCGGTGCTTCTTGTATTAAGATATTCAGAGCTTAGCCCTTTTTGTCAGATCCCATAATGAGGGGGCTCATACAGTGATCCATGGCCAGTTTGAGTATTGATTTCTGGGGAGCGTGGCTCCATTAAGGTCCTGCCCGGGGGTGAGAAAGGGTCAGAAGGGGAAGTTGTGGGCTGCTGTGACCCCAGCTGCAGTTTACAATCGATTAAATCTGACTGGGAAGGCAGAATGTCCTGGGGAAGTAAGCACAGGGCCCCACACGCGATTAGGCTACATTAGCCCTCTGGTCAGAGCTGTTCCAGAGGTTTCAGTAAGTTAATTAGCACTTTCTTATGATATCAGTGATGACAGAAGTAAAGCAGCTCGCATTGATTTGGCCTTACTCCATTTCCACCTTGGAGACCAAAGCAGCGAAGCACCGGATACACCCAACCCTCCTCCCTTTTGAGCGCTACATACAGTACATGTCACTACCTGGAAATTATTAGTAAGCACCTGCTTTAACCAACGTATGCAAAGTTATAATATTATAAATAACTTTAAATGATAATTGTCCTGTTTTTTTTATGCCATTTGAAAGCCAAACAGATTGGATCGAGTTGACTGCTATCACATGATCACAGTCAAGGGTCTTCCTCTGTTTTATTTATCATAATTTTCTTTTCATCCTTTTGAAAACAAATGATGATAAAGATTAAACGCACCGCGGATTTACCATCATAATGTCTGACAGTTTGTAGGCCTCTGACGATGAGTAGGTCTATACCTACAATACTGACACATAGTGTGCATATGACACATATAAGGCTTGAAACAGAAGCTTTAAGTTTAACATCCCCCCTTTTTTTTTTGCCTGTGACTTCTAATTGTTTGCCACCTCTTTCTCAGGAGAAAAAAAACAAAGTGCCAGCAATAATTTCTTATTGTGGCAAGTGAAGTATAAAGGTGTCAGAAGCTGATCGTCTTTGTCTCCCCAGCTTACTGTATAACAATCTACTTCTCGTTTCTCCGTGTCTCCCCTAATCCCTTTGTTGTTTCCCTGTCATTTTCTTTATTTTGCTTGCTTCTCTGTTCTTGTCATTCTTCTTTACCACTCCATCTTTCTGTCTTCCTGCACTATATCATTCTCTCTGCACTGCTGTTCTCACACTACTCCCTTTGTGAAATGAAAGGTATGCCAATAGATCACTCATGCTCTTTGTTCTTCCACCTTTACAGTGCGCTGCTCTCAATATTGTTTGTTTTACCAGCAGCTAAACTGGCTTACACCCTTTTCTCTCTGTATGTATCGCTCCATCTCCTCCTGTCTGTTTTTGCTCGGGGCCTAGTCAGGCAAGTGAACAGCGACAGATGAAGCACCTTGTCTGACTGCAGTGTTGGATGGAATTAATCATGATTCAGTAAGTGCTGTGATGAGGATTCAGAGATGCTTGTTAGCGATAGAGCCATCAGGTGCGTCTGATTCGTCATGCGCTGACAGCAGCCCCAGGTGGGACACTGAGCTAGGTATTAGGGCCTGTTTAAAGCCAAGTCGTCCCCTTAGGTGCTAGTGGTCATGAGTGCACAGGGCTTAAACTTAACCCCCACACAAGTCACCGAATATTCATTGAAAATAACTGAAGCAAGCAGTGTCGTCTTGAAATTATTTGATGGAAAATTGGTGTCATAGCAACATTTTGTCATCAGTTAAACTCATACATTTGTATGTAACGCTCAAGCATGTCTTGGATAAACCTGGCGTAATATACCTTTTTTCACAGCAGATATTATATGGTCCAGTATCTAACAAACACAAACAAGTTTTGCCTGTAACATTAGTTCAGTTGTAAGAGAGCCAGGGTCATAGTATTGTTCAAGTGTAAATGTAGGTCACACTACATACTTTAACCCAGGGGTCTCAAACTCAAATGACCTGGGGGCCAATGCGCATCTATTGTGGTCAAAAAGGGGCCGGCATAGAGAACAAAAAGTGGGGGGAAAAAACCAACTGTTCACAATATTGCATCATGATATCACACGTATACTTAATTATACTATTTATGATGCAACATTAATGTATTAATATCAAAAACAGACATTTATTTTAAATGTATAATAGTGTGGACCACTGTAACTAAAATTCCTACCAGGAGCTGTTTCAGCCACTGCCATTCGTGGCTCGGGCCCTAACACGTGTATTTATATATGTAATTGAATTTTGTGATACATTTAATAATGGGATAATTATGACTGAATGTCTTATTATTGCTCTTATAAAAACCATTGCTAGCAAACATATATTATATTCTTTCACCTCGCTGGCAGATGTGCCTCAGCTACACACTGGGCCTTATTTACTAAGATTCCAAATAGAGAGCGCTAAATTGCGTGCGCGAGCATAAAGACTTCGCCCACTACTGGATTACGTTTTGCGGGTGAACTACTAAGATTGCGACTGCAATTGACTGCAGGCGCAGAAGTGGTTAAGACCGCCCTATTTAAATTAGTGGAAGATTAGACTCAGCGGAAGCGCAGAATGAAATTTGAAGCCATTGAACAGAAAGTACAGCTGACGTTCTAACTGGGATCGAGGGATGTGACATCCTTGTTCCCCGGGTCCATAGGACTTTTTTTATTATTATTATTTTAATCCTGTGTCGGTATGATGGACAGCTCCATCATTACCTGACGTATCAAACGAAAAAGAAAACTATGGACTATGGATGTTGCCGTAAAAAAGAAGGTGCTGCGCTCTCCTCCTGACTCACCTGCAGCTCACTGACAGCTGCCAGGGAGCGAGTTCTGCTGTTTCTCTCAAGATTACACATAGGTCTACTTTCAATGGATGAGTGACTTTTTTGTCAATAAGTAAATAAATAAATAAAGAGGATCATCACAACGGCTTTTTAGTCCCAGTCCGTCCCTGGTTTCATCTGTGTTCATTCAGTCAGGCTGAGTTTCCATTACGCGTGCCAACAGCCTTTGATCTGACGTCAGAGGCGACGGGACAATCGATATAGATGATATATCTACAGCTGATTCAGATAGTTACATTAAATAGTGATTGTTGTGATTATTTATTGCATTTAAATGTGCCTGGAACTGTGGAAACCTGCCTGTGAGGTTTTGGTGACGTTTGCGCACTGTGCCGCCTGCGCTTCGCCGTGCACCGAGAGTAGACCAGGTTAGAGCTGGACCCGTTAAGGTAAAGCGGGGTTCCCCGTTCCTCCGGTCTTAACCGGGGAACATAGGTACGACCCCTCCTTGAACCACAAACTGCAGACCAAGGTAAGCCCATACCAGTACAAAGACATTTCCCCTCTGGATATCTATATTTAATTTATTCAGATATACCAAATAAGAAATGAATGTCATCTGTGAACGCGTAGTTGAACATGCTCTGGAAAAGCGTCATTTCCTGATTTATGGATTTCTCAGAGGATAATGTGCGTAACCCCAGCCATGTGCGCGCACCTCTGTGCCAGTTAAGACCTGCCTTTCAAACGTGCTAAATATAGACGCAAAAATAAGCACCAGAATCAGGTTTGATAAATCACTTTGCGCGTGCTAAAATAACATATTTACATTATCTCCTTCCACATTGCATATGCATTAAGACAAGAACGCTAAATGGTTTGCGAGTGCTATTTTGCCCGTCTGAGGGACGCACTCCTCGTTGCGCCCTGTTAGTAGATCAGCATCAACGCAAATCTGCGTGTGCGATCCAGTTTGCACACGTTTTTGCACGCGAAAAGCTTTAGTAAATCAGGCCCACTGTGTTTAAAAGACAGTGGTGATGTTGTGTGCCATGTTTTCATTATAATATGATATTAAGTGGGGGGGGGGGTCGCCAGTTTGAGACCCCTGCTTTAACCCATATGTTTTTTCTCAAAATGTCATTATAGCCTTTGCAAAAATCACAAATGTACCACTACTGACTAAACAAACTACAGTACTGTACAGTAAATACTGGAAAAAAAAATGATTGCATTTAATTAGATTAGATAGATCAGTTGCATTTTTGTTGATTAAATTTACAAAAGTAAAAAGTAACAGGCGAACGGAAAAGTTTTTGTTTGTTTTGTTTTGCAAAATACTGCTTGTAAGGTCATAACCTTATATAATTTAATTTAAGTATAACATGCTCATCAACATGCTGTATATCAAGCACTAAAGGCCGTTGATATATGGAGCCACTGTGTGACAGACAGATAATAAACAGTCAAACTACCCAGCGTATTAGCAGCTGTGCGTGGCCGTGTCTCTTCATGCCAAGCAAGTGCCTCTGCTCCTATTGAAAGCCTAAAGTGTATGTTATGACTTTGTGACAAATCTCTGACATGACACAGTAATCAGATAAGAGCACTACCCCAAGGCCAGAGACGTCCTCTCAGACAAAAGAAGTTTAAAAAAATAATAAATATGTCTCAAATGTTACAAATTATAAGTGCTGTTATGGAGGGAATCTATGGGATGTGCACTTCGTGTCTGCACTCAGTTTCACATTCCTCAGGGTAATTTACAACCTGGCTCTGTGAGGCCTGTTTAATTTTGGAGCCCAAATGAAAGCCTTTGCAGCAGTTTGCCATATTTTTTTCTTGTTTAGCAATGTTTAAGGTAGAGATAGACATGGCAGTAATTGCAGGTTTGACTGATAATAAGAGTTGAGTTTGCAGGGATCAGCGTTGGAAGAACAAAAAAAAAAAAAGAGGAGATCATGTTGGAGATAAAGCTTGAGAGAGGTCTCTCATCCGCAACTGTTTCACTGTTGGAAAACTCGCACGGAAGCTGCTGTAAACGCAAAGTTAACATTTGAGGAGAAGATAAACAAGAAAGCGAAAAATAAGTAACTGGGACAGAAATTAAGAATGAGGACACATCAGCCTGTAATAGCAGAGGCACAACAAACACAAGCCAAAATTAGTCTCTCACAACAAACTGACAGGAGTATAAAAACAAGCCTGCGTACATGATGTGAGATTATAATGAGGCAATGATTGTTTGTCCTAAATTTTCATTTCAGTTCCTCTCTCAAATTGAAGGCAGATACTTGTAAACAACCAAACCTATGTCTTTGCTGTTCTCATTAGCTTTCCTTTTTATTTCCCCCACACACACACACACACGTTATTGCGTTAGAGGAACTACATGAGAGAGCCCTTGTCACTTCCTGTTTGTGGGAGTGCTTCCTGTTTTCCTGACCATGTTGTGGTCGTCTGTTGCCCGGGCTGGTGTTTATCGCCTGGTTCGCAACCATCTGAGTGTTGCAGCCGGGGGTCCCTTGGGATGTTTGTTTGTGCTGTCTTTTATTATGCCTTTTTTTTTTTTTTTTTTACTGCCATTTGTGGCAAGACAGGAATGTGCCATTGCTTGTTGTTGGCTGCTGGAGTGAGAAAGCCCAATTACCTTGGGTCCCGATGCCTGGTTGCAGTTGTAGCCGGGCTGTGTGCGTGTTGGGATTGTTCTGGTGAACAGCTGTCCCAGGGCCCACTGGCAGAGATGGCAGGGGATAGTTGCAGCACGGTTGACAGCGAGGAGGAGGAGGAGGAAAGAAGCTGACAGGCCTATAAGGGACTCCTCATGTGCTGTGTGCTGCCACCGTGGTTCTGCTCGGCGGCTACCTCTCCCTGTCTGTTGCCTCACCACTTTTAACTGCCATCTGATGTTGTAAAGTCTTATATGTGCTGCTGCGACTGAAGTCATGAGCGTTCCTCCCCGTTTACACAGTATGTGTGGCCAATTAGAGCTGGGATTACGAGGCTGATGTATGGATTATGGCCTATTATTCCCTCTTGCAATGATTGTTGACCGTTAACTGCTGTGTCATTAGCTGCTTTACCAAATGTGGTGGCAGCGCAGGAAGGCACACAGTCTGTCATACACATTTCTCTGTGGGCACATGGCATGGGGCACTGGAATGTGCCTTCACGGCGGTGACAGCATTATATGGGGGAATTTAGTACCGTAAACCAGGAACCACATTATGTGGCTGCCAGCTGATTAAAAGAAAATAGCAAGTACTTCAGTTTTTCTTTGGAATTAGCTTTTTTTGCATTTTGGAACTATACATTGTAATGAAATTGGCTGTGCGTTGCACAATACTTCAATAGAACAAAAGAACCAATCTCATACTGTGCGACTTAGCCGCAGCAGTACACTGTGCATGCTTCCTCTACTGTGTTGTTCCACTGTGGGTCGTGTTGTGTGTGACACAGCATTGACTTGGTGTCTGTCTCGCCATCCAGCGTGGCAGCATAGTGAGTGGTGTCTAATGGAGCCTCTGATGAATAATGAGTCCATACACTGGTAATGTTCTGTGCCGAGTAGCGGCTGCATTGGTTTCTGTCCTGTTAACTTTGCCGCTGTAAGATTGATTGCGGTGTGTTTCCGCAGTCACACAAAGACACTTCATTGCTTGGCAATGAAAATAAAGCTTCTCCCATGAAAATGAAGAGCAATGGCACCAGGGCAACTGAGGCAGATCGGCTCTAGGCCTGGAGACGAGCACAGCCCCGGTGACACCAGCATGAGTGACACACCATGAAATAAGTACCACTCCGATAAAAATTATTTGTTTACACATTGCTTTCTGCTAATTGAAGGGTGGCAGAGTCTGTTATTTTTGCCTCAGCTGAGGCGAAACCTCACTTGCCCCGATTAAGCCGCTCACTCTACTCAGAGATCCTCCACCAAGACTGTCCTTCAAATTACACTTGACACTGTGAAGAAACATCTAATAGAAGTGTGTAATGGGCTCTGATGACAAACTACACGGTTGGAAGACCATGTAATCTCTCTGCAATTAATTAAAGTGCATCCTGTGTGTGTGTGTACGTGTGTGTGTGTGTGTGTTTACTCGCACCCCCTTTCTCTCACACCCAGCCTAACCAGATGCCACAAAATAACTGAAATAACATTGCCTGTCAACAGTAAAAAATGAAGACCCATACCCTAACAAAGAAAGGTACTTAGAGCTGGCAGAGGGAGGCAGATGTGGGGTTATTTGTGCTCCAGTGCTTCTCCGTGTCCCTGTAAGGGTCCTCCACAGCTCAACATCTGTACCTCCACCCGCCTAATTACCCACAACACCCACTGCCCAAATACTGCCTGGTCTGTCACCACCTCAATGTTCATTGGCGTGGAGAAGGAAAGGGAGAAGGTGAGAACAGTGTAACCCCCCCCCCCTCCCCCGCCGGGCGTCATCACATAATTTAAACTTTTTTTTCCCCCTCTATTTAATTGTGCCTGCCTCCAAAGATGGTAAGTCATCATGTTTGGCTGAACTACACAGTTTTTTTTTAATAGTATTTTCCAATTGTTACTGATCAGAAAACACTTTATTGTGAAGGAGATCATTCTCATTCTCTCTCCCTCTCCACACGTTATCCCTCCCATTATCCCTCTTTCCGTATTGTTCGCACACTCAACTTTTGTTATTTATTTATTTTGTATATTTATATCCAACCACGGCATTGATCCAAAGACGGAGAACAATTAGGCCCACTTTGGATGATGCAGAGTAATTCCCTGCCTTCACTCATTTTTATAAGTAAATGAGAAATTTGCCATGCTTTGTGTAAGTTTTGATGGGAGCTATCAGTTTGGAGTTGCTTGTGCCATTGATTTGATTAAAGGCATTATACATTGTCTAATGAGTTTTACACATGGCTGAGTGTTGAATAATCACCCAGTGATTTCTGGCCCAGAACTTCTTCACCCCCCCCCACCCTCCATTTTGTCTCCCTTTCTCCCTCTTTTGGAGCAGAGGCCAGACCCTCTGCCGTTCACAGAGGAGGTAACGGAAATCAATTGAGGCTGTGATTTGAAGAGTTTTTCCTCACCACCCAACCTCTGCTGCCCCCCCCCCCACTCTACCTGACACACATACCCTTCTCGAGTCAATTGATTTCTTTGCTTGTTTTGCTTTAATATTCATTTATGCAAGTGTTAAGTAAATGTGCAGAGAATGAATGTTAGCTCCCAAGCCTCTTTGCATGAGCTCACTTCTAAAAACTATAAATTTTACTTGGCTGCAAATTGTCTGGCAATTAAAGTGCATTGTGTATAATAAGCAGCGTCTCTATTGGGTGTTTAGCTTTATTGAGCCTGTCTGGAGATAGAACTCATACCTGCTGCTCTGTGAATTGCGGCACATAAAAGATGGACTGAATGTGTTCCAAGGGAATATTGCCCTCTCCAAAAAGACCAATCCGTCTTGCTTAGGGAAGCAATCTTAGGTGCGGCAGATAAACTAATATTTGTGTATAACCTCAGTCAGACAATACAAATGATCGGATGATTTTTCATCTCCTTATGCATACAGGGAAATATGAAAAATTGAGGTTTAGGAATATTTGCAGGGTCTATGAGGCGGCTGGCTGGGCCGCTGAGTGCCCTAGGCCACGCTCCTCACCAACAACTGCCGAGTGAAGAGTGATGAGAATATTATACCCGTCTGTTTCCCGTCACTCCCCATCCTCCCCTCCCACCTTCTTCATTCTATCCTCTCACCACACTAATTTATATGGCCACAAGATGGAGAGAGAGTGAGCGCGCGAGGTAAAATGAGAGAGCGAGAGAGAGCGAACAGCAGGCCGTCCCTCCAACTTGCCATCTTTTCACAATGACATAATTCTCCTGATCCCTCTCGCCCCTCTTTATTGTCCCTCCCTCCCACTCTGAACCAACACTACTGAACGTCCCTACACACACACACACTCTCTCCTCTTTCACTGGCCTTCAGCTCACAAATGCTAAAAACCTCTCATTGGATTAATCTGCTGGTGTTACCGGACCAAACTATAGATCAAGTTGCAGAGTGGTAGTGAGTGAATGCAGACACAGTGTCACCCCCCCGCTGCTAAAGTTCCGGCATATTATCGGAAACTCATCTCTGTGGAAGCTACTGTATATCACAGCCCCGTGTCCCCTTCATATCCTGCTCCCCCTTCCTCGAAAAAACTGCTGAATCCCACGGAATCCAACCGTCAAGTGTAATTCCCCTCACCACCACTCTCTGACATGGAGATGGTGACATTTAGCCTCACACTCCCCTCTCATCCGCCTTTGCTTTAGGAGTTTTTTATTTTTAGTTTATTGCGTCGCCAAAGCCTCCATGTTTTCCCTTGAAAACCTTTCTGTTTGCTCTCTATATTTCTACATTATCTGCTTTCGCCCTCTGCTTTTCAATATGTCTTTTTTTTCCCTCCACCTTCTTATTTCATTTTCTCCCTCCCCTGCCTTTGCATCTCCCGCTGTATCCCTCTACCCCCCCCTCCAGCTCTACCACAGTGAAGAAGTTCTCCCCACGCCTGTTCATGATAAATCAAGGGACTGAGCAGCGGCACTCGGTCGGAGGCATCAGTCGTGAGCCTGATGAGATAAGCGGTGCTCATCTCTTGGCCCTGTATGGAGATTTATTGGGCCGGGATAAGCAACAAGCTAGCCATCACTCTCAGCCAAATAGACTCCCCGCCTGCATGTGTTTATTCTTATTGCACTGCCACGACCACTGCCGCTGTCAGGGGTGGAGTAGGCCCCGGGGGCCTGCTCTGTGGTAGAGGAAGCCTAGCGCTGCTCTCTGGATCATTACCTTCTATTAGATCAAGAAAACAAGCCTCCACACCAGAGCCCTGAGTGACACTGATGGTCCAATTTCTCTCCATCTCCGAGGACCACATAGGCATATATAAAATAAGGTTATTGTATTGGGTCCTCACATCCAAGTGTCATTGGTGTTGTCTTCATTCTTTCAAATTTGCAAGCCCTTCTTTTGGTGCATCGTATATACGAAAAGGAATATTCTTGATTATTCATGTGTCAGGCTGAGACACACATTCATTCCAGTGATGAGATCCGAGTGCATTCAAGGACAGACGAGGTTTTAATGGAGGTATACGTTAGCTTTTTGTAGAATGCATTCATTATATTAACTGTTTCTTCACAGGCGACTAATCCTCTTTGATAATGACTGGTGCATAACACAGGAGCAAAGACGGGAGATGTTTGATGTGATTTATCGAATAAATTAATGCAAAAGCGGGATTCTTATAAGAGTCTCTGAGCTTGATGTGAAAAAGGTCACAACCAGTTGTGTTGTGGTTCTTCAGAAGTGTGCAGACAAGGAAGAACACAGGACTCCAAACATTAGCAGGTGGTGTTGGTAGTGGCTGAGCACAGCAGGTTATGCCCAGAAGGCAAGCATATGGTCCTAGGTACAATAATGACAATAACTACAACTAAGAGTTTTATTCAGGCAAACAAGCAATGCAAAATTTAGTTTTAGAGCAGCATTACTCAACAAGAAAAGAAAAGTATTTGGATGAAATATTATTGGTATGTAGGTTGTAGCCCAAGAAGGTAATGATTTGAATTTAGAGCAAGTGTTACGATACGATCGGACACCTTGCGCAAAACGGCACATATCAGGCACGTTGCTATCTTGAAGCAGCAGAAAGCCGCTTTGACTTTTGTCCGGGTTTTGTCAATGAGGCATTATTTTCATGCTTATTTAACTGGCTCATTAGATGGGGGACGTGCTTCAGTGCTTCTCCTCCTCCTCTTCCTCATCAGTTTAATGCAGGTTAAATGTCAGCGCGGTTTCTTTCTTCTGTGCAGTCTAATGGAGTTGTTCATTGGACAGAGGATCAGTAGATGGCGGAGGCAAAGGCTCCACCAGCCAAGGACCACATACCCATTAGCACAGGTGCTGCTGGGTCCACCCATTGTCAGGGTGTCAGCCATGCAGATTAACATCTTACACAGTAACAATAAAGTCAGTTGGGCACTGAAATGTTTCACCACGCGAATACCTCAATGCCCATATCCTAGTTTTCTTTTTTTTTTTGCTTATTATGGAAGTCAGTCTGTACCACCTGTACTACCAGATTCAGCGTGTGTTAATCAACCAGTTGATTGGACCCTCTAATCCCCTTCCTCTTTCCACATGCACCTCATCACCATCAACTTCTGGCTTTTAAGTTCATTGAGCTTTTCTTTTTAAACACAGTTTTTTCAGCTCAGATTTTCATGCTGTCTCTCCCATTTTGCACTCGCAAATACCCATACCACTCGCTGCCCAACCAGCCCGACCCACCAGGAAGTGTTCAGTGCAGATCTGTCTTCTCGGCAGATAAGCATTCACGCATCCTGCATTCATCAAGAGAATGACAAGCAAAACTCTGGTTTGGCTTAATTAATGTTACACTCAAAACTCACCTGTGAGTAACCCCTTTGTATCTTGCGCTGAGATTACATATACTACGTAACACGCAAATGTTTTTGTTTTTTTTGACATGCCCTAATGTACCTGCTCCAGTAAGTGAGTTTCATCACTGACCTCAAAACCTGCTCTACTTGCGCTACTGTTACATTAACATTGTCTTCATCCTAAACGGAACAACAAAAGTAATGACTGCAGTACACAGGAGATGTGTTCATCTCTGTGAGTTGTCTACAGTTTCCACAATGTGTAATTCTTACTACACCAGCTTGGTGTGTCGTTTAGATATAATTTGAACATGTGAACTGGGCCTTTAATACATAATAATGTAGACGACCTAGTTAAGATCAAGGCGGTGTGTGCAGGTGAAAGTACATACACATTTAAGTTCCCTGTATTTTTTGCCATTTTCAATATCCACTGGGATTTGTTTCAAGGCAAATTTCCCTCTGGAGAGTAACTGAGAGTCATGCCGTTACCCTGTCATCGCAATATGAGGCCAAAGTGGTCGCTGTGTCAGAAGTCTCACTTGAGCTCTTCTTCTAGTCAAACACATTAACTAGTGGCCATCTGATGTTTAAGAGCTGCAGGCCAAGATGGGCACATCCAGCTCCCACTCCTTTCACGCTCCCTCCTGATGCGATAAAAACATACACTCACCTAACCCAACAAGTTCTCCTCAAATTGCTTTTACCCTCCTCACCCCATGAGTGTACACACACACACACACACACACACACACGGGCACACACAAACCTAGGCCTGTATGTGGGGTATAACGTGGGCCAGTTTCTCAGCACTCAGGTTATATTTAATCACGGCAAGCGGATGAGGAGGCTTTTCTCTTTATGAAAGGTATTAGAGCAGCATTGTGTTTTCACTCAGCTTTACACTCTGCCCCCATGCTTTTCTTCTGCTGACCTCTGTTACCATGTGCCAGGGAGGAATTTGATAAAGTGACACTGGCCTCCACTATCTCTCCCTCTCTCTCCATCTCAGTCTCAGATTCTAATAGTGTGCCTGGCAGGTCTGAGCTGCCTCTCATCTCATCAGTGGGGTCACACCTTTGGGCTGCCCTCGCTCTCTCTCTCGCAGCACTTGTCTTGTCATTTATTTTGCAGCTGAAACGGCCAGCGAACCTGCCGGTCTGATTGAATCTCCTACATCCTGAGGCTGATGTTCCTGACAGAGGCATCAGCGCCTGCAATAACACTCGCAGGCATGAGGAGGGGGCAGGGTTTTACAGCAGAAACATCAGGCCCGTGTGTCTTGCAACTTTTTACTCTTTCTTTGCTGAGCCTGAACCTTCAGGGAGGATTGTCTTGCACCATGAATTGTTAAAACATTATTTTCGTTAGCCAAGGACTTGCACTTTATACGCTATCATTTAACTTTTCCTCTTCATCCTGATGTGACTAACCCGAACCCTAGTTGATCTGTGCTACGTCTATTTAAGGGTCCCATTCTCTTTGATCTAACTAAAGTTACAGTGGAAAGTGAGAGGCACCGAGAAGACTCCAGCATGGGGGTTTCAACACTTAAAGAAGCAGGAGATGCTCTCCATTCTGCTTCATGTTGCACCCGGGGACTCTCCCCACTTCACTAGCATGCATCAGCAGACACTTGGTCATTAGGTAGATTGACAGTGATTGTCTGGCCTGCAAAGCTGATGCAGCCTCTCCTCGGCTCGGATGCCTGCTTTGAAATGCACACATATAGATTTTGTGTGGGTGAACAGAATTAACAGAAAACGTTACAAGCGAAGGTAATCGATAATGGTGTGAAAGATGCAGCTAACAGTGTGGAAATCACATTTTGGACAGGTTGCTACTCCGTAATTGATTAGGTGTAGCTTTAAGCAGCAGCTGCTGCTTTTTTCCTTATTTCGAAAAAAGCCTCACTATGTCGACCTCTAACACTAGAGAAGGCAAAAGGTGTACAAGAGAAAATGTGACTCCAGAGTGTGATTTATTTGATTTCTTTCATTGTTCTGACTCTTATTTTCATGATTGTTGCCAGTCTAATTTACTTTAATATGTTACGTGTGCTAGACATAATAAATGTATCGCTCCAAAACTGACATGACATACATTTGACACTTGGCAGTGAGCTGTATTTGACTCCTATCCTGTTTCGTGTGCAATGAGTTTTGAGGAAGAATCTTGAGGAGGTTGTTGGCTCTGTGTCCTCTATAATTCATCAGCTGTAATGAGTGAGAGGGTCTAGTAGCATCTGTGAATTTATCGATCCTACCCTTTGGTTTCGTGCCTCAACTCCGGTGGGGGAGGACAAAAGCAGGTGTGCTCAAACCTGACGCACACTTCTTCTCAGTAGATTGGGGAACATGCCCCCTGTTTCTGTGCCGGACATCACTGTCTCCACTGCAGTGCCTGTTAAGTCAAGGTTTGCATTATGGAGCTTGCCCTGTCTTTCTTATTTTGAATTGAGATTCCTAATATCCGAATGCTGTTGATTTTGGAAAGGAAATGTGGCGTCGTAACATTTTATGAAGGCGTTTAAAGACTATTAGACAAAATCCCTGTTGACCATACAGTACATCTGAGCCACCTATTTTCCTGCCGCAGTGTACAAATGCAAGCATGCTAAATTAGGCTGATGCCGTTTTAATACCACAGAGAGGGGAGAAGCAGCCATTATGAATTATCCTTAATTACAGCCATTTCCTAAACTAATAAAGCTGCTAAGTCTTTACTGCAAAGGTTAGTTTACCCAGCATGCATAAAAATGACTGCACGTGTGTGTGTGTGTGTATGTGCCCGTGCATCTATTTGTATGTGTAGATGTGTGAGCTCATGCGTTCAAGTGTACATGGAGTATGTGTGTGCGTACTGTGTACTGTGTGTGTGTGTGTGGGCACTTGAGAGCTGGCTGGCAGCACCCATAGTCCCATTAATTTCACGTGGGCTCCCTATCACCAGTCACAGATGCCTATAGACACGTAAATGAGTCTCCAGCGAGCAGTGGGCTGCCTCAGCCAGCCAGCTCGGGCCTAATGGGCTGGAAAGCCAGCGTATGTGATGGCAGGAGATGAGCGCCTTATTTACACTGGCAGACATTAGTGGATGGATGCTGATTCACTGATTAACACGTCATCTTCCTCACTTATGCCTCCACCAGCTCTCTGCGTCCCTTTGCTCTCTCCCTTCAAACCTCCGCGTTCGTCGTCATTTAACGTGAGCCTAACGAAACAAATACACACATATATTCTCCTCTTCTAGATTTCGCTCGCCTCCTTATCTCTTGCTCTGAACTTCCTACACTGTTCACATCCCAGTACAACAGATACAAACCGAAGAGCACGCTAACACACATGCATACACAACATCCAGTGTTGTAAATGCATGGTGACAGGCTGCTGTGAAGGGGGAAGCGATCTGTGATTGATAGCTTCTGTGGAAAGATAATGTTTCTCATGCAGCGCAGAGTGAGGCACTGATGGAGGAAGATGACTTTTTGAATGGTTAAGTGGGCAGACGTTAGATCGCGCCCACAGAGCTCCTATTTGCCTCACTCACCATCAATCCCTTCCTCTCTCCCCTTTCCTCCCTCCCGCGCTTTGCCTTTCTCTTTCAGTCTACTAGATTGTTTATTGAAAAGGCACAAGGAGGCCACTGATAAGAGAGGCAAGGCTAATGCCATGATTTGTGTCAGTCACGCCACACAATTTGTTACAATCGTGACACTTATCACAATATAATATGTTTATTCTGGTCAATTAAGTGCCACAGGAAGGCTCCTGCATTTGAAGTGTCACATGCGAGATGGGACAGGGTGAGCATGATCAAAGGAAATGGAACTAATCTAATTGTACAGCATCCCGCGCTGCTGCCACCTCCATAGACATTCCCATTGCTAGTCAGCATATACACTCGTATATGCAAGTTGGGTGGAAGGTAAAGGGCAGCTCAGGTTTACAGGTGCAGAGATGGCCAGGCTGTGTCTGGACCATACTGTATGTATCCATGTTACAGATACAATCACATTTGTTTTTAATGTGCCCGTTTAGGCCTTCATTTTACACATAGCAACATGTGTTCCTCATGTTTCATAATGATAATTATAATAATCATGATAATGTCGAAAACAAAAGGCCTACGGTGTAATGTACATCCAAACACTCGTACGCAAATACCTGAGCGGAACTATGACAGGAATGCAAACAATGCATGCACACTAAGTCATTGACACACAATCACAACAGCAATAGTTATATATATATATGTATATAGTGTGCTATTTTTTATTTTTTTTGTCTGTACACATGAACACACACACCAGGGCATATTGTGACCTGGCCCAGCATGGATCCCAAAAGAGTCAAAGAATACATAAAAGCAGTGAAGGCAGGCTGTGTAGTGGACCACTGCATCCATCGATCTGAGAGGGTTCATTAGGTAAGTGCTGACATCACAGACTGATGTCTCTTTAAACCAGTGCCTGCAGAGGAGCTGACAAGGAAAATCAGCAGTATTGACTCCCTTCGTAGTGCGTGTGTGTGTGTGTGTGTGTGCATGCCTGTGTGTGTGTGTGTTTGCAATGTACCCGTGTGTGAACAGACATATGCGCCAATAAAATGAGCGTGTTTACTAGCATTTGGCACACAGGTGTGTCTCCGTGTGGTTGTGTAATGTGTGTTTCCCCAAGACGCCACACTAAATGCCCTCGTCTTCGATGGGCTCTTGGGTGTAGGTGTTCACTAATGGTGCTAGTTATACACTCAGCCATGCATCTCACGAGCCCGTAACCCTGTTTCTGCGTCTGCTCCTCGATCCATCCATCCACCCTTCCACCATCACAGAGTAGAAAAGAGGTGGAGTGGAAAATGGAGATGAAGAATAGTGGAAAGAACATAGGGGAGGAGGAGTCAGAGAGGGACTGGATGGACCCTCTCTTCATCTATATTTCATCAGCACATTTAGAAACTCTGTTTGGTAATTATGTTCAAGTTTGTGCAAGTTCTTGACTCATTTGAAGAGATCCAGACATAGGGCTCCTTACATTTTGAAAGAGGCCTCTAAGCTGTTCATAAGTTTAGGTTTTTAGAACTTTTTTTCAAATTCATGTTGTGCTTAAAGAGACTGAAATGCATCTCAGTATATGTCCCCAGTCCCCTCACCCTGTACTTGTCGATTGATTTGAGATGCCATTTGTATCTGATGTGTTTCTCTAATTAAGATCAGGGGAGAATCATTGGCATTGAGTGGCTGCACACACTCATCGATTGGAGCAGGGAAGCAGTCGGTGTTTCTGAGCATAGTCTGGACAGGAGTGACATGAATCAAACTGATGGGTTGAGCCAGGGCCAAAGTCAGGGGGTCTAGTGTTGATCATTGTGTTTGGAGATCATCTTAGTTAAAACACATTTTTTTAAGACAATGCACTTGCTGTCATTTGTTTGTTTCTTTTTTTTATTATTATTTATCCTTTATTGAGCCAGGAAGGTCCCATTGCGATACAAGATCTCTTCTTCCAGGGAGTTCCTATTTCCATGTTGCAATTGTAATTGCTTACCTATCATAATCTATGATAAACCCCCAGCACGTTGTAATATATTTTAACAGGGATACTGACAACTGGAAATTAATGGCACCTATTCTGCAGTCGCTGATGATAATAAAATAAATATCACTTTCTCCAATCGCCGGGATATTGTATCCTGGTGTTCTAAATGAGTCATTGATTAGCTTTTGGAATGTGAACTGCGAGTCTTCATGAACCACTAGTAATGTCATTAAACAATCTATCGAAGACGAAAGACCAATTGACTTATCTGGCTCTAATATATCGATACACGACAGTGTGCGTTCTTTCCGATAAAAAAGTTAAACTGTCTATGAAGTTTGCCTGTACTTTATTTTATACTGAGCTGAGCATAATGCAAACTAACTGTTTGGATTGTGCAGAACTGAAGGCAAGAATGCCTTTCAGGCCACCACCACCTGAGGCATATCCCCATTGGCTGCCTCCAGGAGATTAAAGAGAATAATTGCCAGCTGATTGGCTGTTTAAATTTTTATGCACCTTTGATGCACAGGGTGTTTGTATTACCTTTATCAGCAGGCATAATAATGGGATAGAGTTTGACACAGTTAAGTAAAATTGGCTTTTCCACAGAGGAGCAGCGCTGCTCCTCTTTGTCTTACGGCGCTTTCCAACTATACAGTTGTAGCACGGCTAGACTCTGCTCGTTCAGGTTTTTCTTTTCCCAATAGTGATAGTACTTTTCTCTAAAGATACTAAACGTGAGGTAAACAGACCGCCAACCACTGGTCAGGAGAGAATGTAATCACTGGAAGAGTTGTCAGCGGGATGTCCGACTCAAACCGAAAACTGTAACGATGTTCAAAAAGACATGCATCAGCCTCCAACATTTAAGGACATTTCTAAAATCTTAATACATCCATGCATCCATGGGGGGGGGGGGGCTGTGCCAATCTCAGCTGCATAGGGTGATAGGTACACTCTGGACAGTGCATCTTAATAGATAATATAGTAAATTTTACAGTGGAGTCTGGTGTATTTAGCAACAATACGTTGTACAAAGTCCTTCCCACCATATGGGTAATACAGTATACAATACAAAATACAGTCTCACTCCGTGTCATCAAGAATTCATTGAATTACTTTATACAGGTAACCCATTTCGCTGTTGGCTCATTTTATGTAAATGGTTGTTTATTTAAAATTAACTGACTCTTCATGCCCATTGCATTTCATAGCTAACGCTGGGAATCCTTTGGTCTTAAAGCCTAGACTCACCTTCCCGAAAAGAAATTCAAAAGTACCCGTGAGTTGTGCCGGCTCCTCCCAGATCAGTAGCAGATGCAGTCGACAGTCCTACGTTCATACCTCTGCCTGGTGACACTAATCTCTTCCTGTAGGTGACCTACCTCCACATCACATATCTGCCTGAGAATGTAGGTGAGAGTGTGTGCTGCAGTTGCAGCCCCTGTCACTTTTGCGGTTACGCTTTGGAGGTCCAGGAGAGGTGAGCCTCTCATGGTTGTCACTTTGAGGTGGGAGAGCAATCATTTCCTTGGACAACAGCACCAACCTCATCCCTGCTTTCTCGCCTGCTTAGATTAGTTCCTCTCACTGAGAAAATTAGCATCCAAAATATGTTCTCCTTATTTATTTTTTCTTTTCTTTCTTGTTTTTCTTTACATTGCCTACCCTGTGCATCTCGTCTTCTCTGCCCTCCTGTTTCCTTACCCCCTGTTTTCCCCTGGATGCAGTTGAGCCTTTTATTACAACAGTCAGAAAGAGTAACAATTCTATTGTGGGGTGATTATGACAGGGTATTTTTACCCACAAATCACCAGAGCAATTAAAATCAGTAAATAAGACTTCCCATGATGCCTCACTCAAACAACAGGGTCCCGTAGGAAGAGTTTGTTTGAAGGAGAACTGTGAACTCAATCTCTCTCGGTCCCTCTCTCCCACTAATTGGGAGACACTCCTTCAACCCGACACAGCTGTGTCAATGCGCAGCTTTACATTGTCACGGCGACACATATTTTGACACCAGACGAAGTTGTTTACTTTCGTGTAAGACCTCACATTACACCAATGCACTTTGTTTAGCAGCATAGGAAAGACAATGTTGGTCTAAGTGTGTTACAGCTGCTGGGAAGTGCAAAGAGAGAAGCCCGTGTGTGATATGCCAAAGACATACACAAGTAGCCATACATGCATATAGGGCTGACACACACACATGATTTCACATAGATCATATTTCATCATATTTTCAGGCATTCGGCTTAAAGATAGTGGAGCCCCCTGAAGTCCTTTAACTCCTGGCAAGGGTTTTGTCCTATTTTTTTTTTTTTTGTTCTTCTAGAAACTTGGCACTGCACTAAATTTGTGACCTGGCATGAACAGAAGACAGTGATGCCAGATAATGTCATTATCCTTTTGAATGAAGAGCTTAAGTGGAGCTTTAGCAAACCCTTAAAACAATAAGCTCTGTTGATTTATGTTTAGCCACTGAACTGACGCTGCCGTTAACTGCTTTGTTAACAATACTTAGCAACGTGCGAGCACACTGAACGCCCTTTATACATTTTAATGTTTCTTTTTTCAATGTAGAGACAAAAGGGCTCTTTGTAGTTGTGTGGGAAGACATGTGGAACATGACGTGTATTCGGTGTCAGGATGTGCGCATACCGCTTCCGCAACCACCCACACCCACTTCATTAATTACTCACAAGTGGAGTTTGGGCAGGTTGGAGCAAAGGAACCAGACTGATAGAAGGAAGGACTGTATTACAGCTCAACACAGGTTCGCACTACATGCCAGGCTCCATAGGCCTCACCAGAGGCTATATGCCTTACCAAGATCCTGTTTACAATCAGCCAGAGAAGCTGCCAGCCTCCCATTTCCATAATGCACCCTGCGGTCTTCTGCAGAAACTAATTTTGCTCTGCCGGAGATACGCCATGTTGCTGCCTGCTCTGCACCTCTTACTTTGCATTCTCTGTGTTGCGTTTCTCTCTTTTGTTTTTATCACTTTTCCTCCCATATCATATTTCCATCACTCCTCATTCACTTTCTCTCTCTTTTTTTTTTTTACCCTCCCTCTATCTCATTCTGCACTCATCTTTGCTTGATTTCCTTCCAGTCCTAACTGTTGAATTCTATTCTTTCCTGTTGATTAAAATCCAGTTTTTCTGGAACATGTTGTCACTCAAGGGGTAGCTACCAGAATCTAGTTGTGCATAATAACAAGAGATCCCATGGTAGTGTTTACAAGGTGCACTAATTATATAGGTCAGTGCATACAGTAAGTTGCAGATATGATTGTTTTGTTTATATCCATCCATTATCCACCGCTTTATCCTCTACTGGAGGGTCGTGGGGGGTGCTGTGCCTATCTCAGCTGACATAGGGCGATAGGCGGGGTACACCCTGGACAGTTCGCCAGTCCATCGCAGGGCCACATATAGAGAAAAACAACCATTCACACTCTGTTTTGTTTATATATTTAGTGGAAATTGATATTGGGAAATCTTAGACTGGACAATGGGCTTTGTACCTCCTCTATGTAAGCGTTGTATGTACCCTAATATGAGTATGTGTGAAATACACATCTTTATTGAGGATGGAAATTTAATTAAATTTTTTTAGCTCATTGGTGTACAACTGTTTTCTTTAGGATACCTGTGATTGCATCCATGTTGCTGTTTGCGTGACCTCTCCTTCCATGTGTCATTGTGCCATGACCACTCTACCGTGTATTTGTATCTGTGGTATTTCTCTACACTCAAAACACATCTCTGCATGAGCCTGTCATCTTCAACTTTACCCCCTTGTTCTTTTCTGTCATGTGTTTTTTTGCGCAGATGTTTTTTTCTGCTTGAGCCACTTGTGTAGTTGCCATGTTCCTGTGCCTGTACATCAGTGAGCATCTGCTCTTCCAACAAGGTCCCTATGGCCTCAAATGTCAGAGCAAGCAGCTGCCAGACAAGTGCATTTTGCAGCAGGCCTGTGTTTTTTTTTTTTCTTTTTTTGCCTCCTCCCGTTCCTCCACCTCGTGTTACGTGATGTAAACTGTGATTGAAAGTAAGTAGACAGCAGTGAGTGGAGGAGAGACGAGGGGAAGGGTCCCTGCTTTTTTTAGAGAATTGGATTCCTGCAGTTTGCATGCTTTTACTGTTGGTCAGGTCCGTGCTTTTCTCCAGGGCTTTTGGGTCAGATGAGGGTACTGAGGTGCTGTGTTGTACATTAGGTACGGCCTCCTCTCTTGTGTGAAAGACCACTACAATGGGATGCCATTTGTACCATGTCCATATTGTGGTCCATGTACTATTGAGTATCGGGGGACAAACAGTATGTGCGCTTGTATGAATATGTGTCTCACTGTGTGTGTGTGTGTGTGTTAGCTGTTAGTTGTATATGCTTTTATATACATTGTCTACACAAGTCTACACCTGCAGTGCAAAATTGTTTCTATGTGTGTCTGTGTAAAAGAGAGAGAGAGCGACTGGGGCAGAAGAGATGGAAGGCGAAGAGACAGGCAGGTACCCCCCAAGAGGGGCCTGGGGGGTAGCCCCTCCAGCTCTCTCTACCCCAAGTAAAATCTACTCTGCTCTAAGACACTGCTATTGATTTGTCCAGCGGATAACACTACATGTTAGCTACTCTGCTAAGCACCGTTCCTTTCACCTCCCTTCGCCTGCAAACAAAGGCTGGACACGAGCTCTTTTTGATGCCAAGTGTCATTGTTTCCTTGACATTATTTGTGACCACAACACAGACGGTAGCGTCACTTAAAACATCCTTCCCTGGCAGAAGGCACGTGTGAACCACCAGGGGGCATTGTTAGACTCAGTCTTATTCCCTTTAAATGACTCAACCCAAACCTGGCACAGGTCTCCATTTTCTTCTCCTGAGGCTAAAAGAGACCTTGAGTTCATTGTTATGGCAGATCTGCAAGCAGTGAGAGAAGGCTCTTTAGGTGTCAGTCAGCAAACCTCCTTCATGTCAGGATCCCACGAAGTAGGTAGTTCTGTTGTAGTTCAAGCATAAAGTAGATTGTCCAAACAGCAGCTAGAAACTGTGCCTTGTACTTTGCCATATGGAATCAACATGTGTAGTGAAGTGTAAATATGGACTTGACAGATGTAGATGGAAGCCAAGACAACTTTTGATCAGCTTAAGACAGGCAGTTCATCTCATTGCCAAGCTCTTACGTGAGCGTAAGTCAGCAGTACCTGTGTGCTCACAGACAGATGGATGAATCGAGCCTTCAAAAGGCTTCATTGGTGACACATTAGCATGAGCTGAGTTTCCTGGAGGACTGTGAATTCTGAGCTGTCACAGGTGGCAGATGAGATAAAGCTACCATGCAGCACTGCTTGTTTCGTAACATAACCCGCCCGGTGTTGAGAATAAAATTGGCACCTGCATGACATCTATTAAAAAGCAGTTTCTGAGATGTGAAGGAGGGTTGTAACATGTCTTGTATTTTTAATTAAAACAACCTCCTCTGAGTCATCACCAGCGTTTCATGTGTCCGAAGTCAGAACAGGTGTGATGGTAAAACAATGAACAGTGAAAGAAGAAATACCACAAGGGTGTGTTTGCAATACAGTTTCCCACGCTTTAATTGCAAGCTAGTATGTCTTTACAAGACATTTCAACATGCTTTATCATTGTTAATTAGAAAACTTCAATGTAGGACAGCATAACACCAGCTCGTCATATTGTTTGTGTTTCTTCTTGCACACAGTTGCATGCCATTCATCATGGCAAAGAGCCAGACTTGTTAGTATATGTTAAGCTGGTCCTCCCTCAAATGAGAAATGAAGGCCATTACCTGCAATGACAAGCAGTAGAAGCTAAATGCTTTACAGGCTGCACATTTGTGACTGAGTGGAACCCTTAAATACTGTATATGTAAAGTTCTGAATTTTTTGGAGTGATTTTTTTTTTGTTGTTGTTGTCTTTTTTCATTTAGTGTAACCTTCTGAGTGCAGTCATTCAGACATTGCAGTGGCTGTACCAAATGCGAATGGTATTAGAATTGAATTTTTAAGTGTATAAAGCAGGAGTTAAATGGTATTAAAGCAGATGATCGCAAAACCACACCCACAGATTCATGGAACCAGTGGAAGCTGAACACATTGATTCTTGTCTCGCATTAATACGACAAACAGACAACATTGTTTAAACATTGTAGGTTTATCATATATGCAAACACCACATTCACATAATCTGTGGAATTGGCTCCAGCTCTATAATTACAAATAAACGAGGCTTGCAACTTGTACACAAAGGACTCCTGCTACCTCCGAACTGTCCACACCATCCCAGGCTCTGAGGCACCTTTAGCTACATCTGTTGTGCTGTCTACCAAATACCATTTACCTGCAACATCAACAGGGAGGACAGGGACTAATTGCAGGGACAAATGTTCCAGACTGCAGGGTTTTGCAGTTGTCTGGGCCTGGTCCAGGCCTGTTTATCTCAACCTCTGTTGGCAGTCATACACACACCACACACGCTATGCTCTGATTTAACCAGAGGCAAAGCCCCCACTAACCCCCGCTCTCTCTCATCAAAGATTCATAAAGGCAAGGTTCTCAATGATTTTCTGTCTCTTCCTGTATTCACAGCTTGTTGTCCTCACCCTTCTTCTCTCCTGCCAGTCAGAGAGTGGGATTCAGGCAGAATTGTGGCTGAAGTGGCCGCTGGCTCCCAGAGTGCATTTGTAGGTTACCGTTTGTGTATTTCTGGTGTGTGTGTGTGTGTGTGTGTTTGTGCATGTGCTTGCACAGGTGGGCATGGGCATTAGGGCAAGGGGACCAATGGACAAATGTTGTACTAAAAAATGTTCAGAGCCCCCTATGCAGGAAGAGGAGTTAGACCCCGCCTGCTCCTCTTCTCCTGTCATATACTCCTTCCGCTGTTCTTTGTTTTCCGCCCCAACCCCTGAGCTCTATGAATCATGGCAGCCTCCTCACTTGATCTAAAACTATCTCATTCAGACCCCCAGTCACCAGGCCCAGGGCACGCCATCTGTAGTCCTCGGAGTCGTTCCGTGTGTGTGTGTGTGTGTGTGTGTGCGTCTATGAACTCAAACCACCGTGCCTCAGCCTGTTAGTCTTGCTACTTACCAGGCTTAGCCAGATGAGGGCTACTCAGCCCGGATCTAATTCCTTCAACTCTGGCAGCACTTCACTCCAGGCTTCTTTTTGCCTCTCAAGTGCGCATCTGTGACCTTGGCTGACATCGGAGAGGGTTAAACTGTGGACTTGGAGATGTGGCCAAAGCGATTGAGTTGTAAGCTAGTTTTTGGATCAGAGCTTCCACACAGCCATCTGGGCTTATCCCTCTCTTACTACCCACAGCTGACCCTGGATCAACAGTAATGGCAGAGAATGTTGGGAAAACCAACCTTGCTGGGATGGATAGTGTAGGCATGATGGAACTAATGAACAGAGCTGTGATCTGGTATTTTATTGTGTGAAGCTGTCTTTGTGGTCGAGTCGGTGTCACCTTCTACTTTGACTTTATTTTACTTGACTAAACAATGGACACCACCCTGTACTTAACTGACATCATTATAATATGAACAATGCCTGTGGCACTATAGACCAAGGGTTGGGTTCTTTGGAAGAATCATCACAGTCCTTAGTGATGCTGGCATTACAGTCATTATATCAAGTCCTGCTATTGTCACTATAAACAGAACACCACAAAGCACCTGTTAGACCACAAACAGCATTTATTCAACACCCAGAGCAACATTAAATGAATGACACACACACACACACACACAAACATACGGACCAGTTTAGGGTGTAACAGTTAACCGATACCAATGAGTAATTGGCTTTAAAATAAAAGATATAAATACATTCACACAAGGTCTAAACGCACCAAGTATTGGTGTATGATTCGGTTTAACAACGAATGTTGTTCCTCACTGCTTCAAACTCTTGTAAAACTTACTGTTTAAGTTTTACCCTACTGGTTAAAATATATATATATTAAATATATAATGGAATAAATAATGCATAATAATGTTTTCAAAATTCTGATTACCAAGAAATCTATTATCTTACTTCTGAAGGCCATTTGGGACATTATGGGCAGCACATGGCCAAGAGCGAAGGAATTAAGCAAGTAACTGGAAGGTTGCTTGTTCATTCCCGGGAATGCCCCTGAGCAAGGCACCCACTCCCCCATTGCTCCCAGGGCGCAGTAATGTGCTGCCCACTGCTCACTGTGCCCCCGGGTTGTGTGTGTGTTCACTACTGGTGTTTAATAATGATGGGTTAAATGCACAGGACAAATTCACTCTCACTAATTGGTGTGTGTGCAAATGACTAGTTCTCATACGATTTGGCTTAACCACGTATGACATTAAGAAATCAAAAAAAAAATATATATAGTATATATATATATATATATATATAGCATATAAAGTATATATGCGTTGTGCTGAATATTTTGATACTATTTTATCTCAGTGGTGTTGTCACTTGGTGCACATGAGACCTTATAGTACCAGCACATATGCATCAGTAGGTGCATAATCTGTATACTCAGACCCACACACACACATATATATATATGTATACACACACACACCTACATGCTATTAAACTGCTTTCCCTGGCTCGCTCTGCACACTCTTTGCATCCTGTTCAGTAAAGTGCCTTAGGGCCTAGGCTGGGTGCTCTTCCAAACAAATTGCTGGCTGTTCACAGCGTTTTAAATGCCGTGGCCCTCTAATTAAACTATTTACTTAATAGGGTGAAACAAAACTCCTGTTCACGCAGCAGGAGCACCAGGTGATGCAGAAGTTCAAACACCTGGCAGAAAGCACGCCTCTGTCATGGATGCACAGCATACACATGTTTGCACATGAATGGCAATGAAAGCCTCTCCCAAGTTGGGGACTTTTTTTTTCTTTTGTTTGTTTACAAGGGGGAAAAACAACCTGAATGCATTTGAGAAAGTGCAACTTGTACAGCAAATTACCACAGACCCAGTCTGACATCCTCTTAAGACTATAAACACAAGGAGTAATGGTAGAGTCACCTGTTGACAGATGCCTGATGTGTGCATGTGAACATCTTCTCCAACTGCTTGCCACTCCTTTGTTTGAACATTTAGAGGTAAACAAAAATCAAACAAATGAAATAAGAACTCGAAAGCGCTTTTTTTTTTCTTGAAGAGTTCATATTTTCAGTTAGTGTGAGAAGTTTTAGTGCTATAGTTTCTGATTTGAGGATGTGCTCATCTATGGTCTGGTTGTGTTTTGGACATGACAGCTTTTTGTTGTCATGTTAGCATTAAAAAAATCTGACATAAACATAAATAAATTATGTCTTAATGTGATATGATGTATAGCATTTATCGTTACAGAAGTGTACTTTGTGTTGGTGGTTATATATAATTATAGCCTGCACCTGGGCCAATCCAGGTTCACGGGGTTTAAGATTATGACTGTTTCAATGGGGTGTGTATCTCTATTACACTCATTGTGACAGGCAATGTTATCAGTGCACTGACATTTTGCATGTGGTTTGAACAAAGTATTCAGTATTTATTTCCAAGCGTAGCAGAGCACTGCTGCTTCCTACTGTCAAAGACTTGTGTTCGTTCCCATGCCTTTTTTTGTAATTGGAGCTGCAAATGCTCTGTTTCAGTTGGTGTAATGCAGTTTAATAAACAGGTTTCCGAAAACCAATATCTGTTGTGCAACAGTTTAAAGCATCTATGACACAGTTTAACTTTACACAAAAGCTTCAGAACATAATACCACATCCCCTGGAGCTACAGGAATGACTTGTAACCAGGCAATTGAAGTTACAATAGGCTATAATTAGCTGGGCCAGTTTGACCCCACTATTGTCACCTGAAGACAGGTGGGAATTGTGCTCATGCTGGATCGACCTTATCATGTGACTGGGGTCAGGTCCCGTCCAATGGCTTGGGTGTATAGCTGTCGCGGCAAGCCTCATCCATCACCAGCTTTATTGCACTATTCAGACACTTGCCCGGGAGGGAGGGGGCACATGATGATGCAGAAGAATTGAGGATAAAAATGATCGTTTTACAAGGAAAAATTCTTAGAACAGCAAGTTTTCATAGCAACGGCACAACATTGCCCTGAAAATGAAAACTTAGTGCTCTCAGTGTCCCAGTAACCCTCTTCCAGACAGCAGATTTACAGCTTTCAAACATTGTGAAAAAAAAGCGCAATCACTTGCAGGCTCATAACCTCTTTACCCCCGCCATCAAGTCTTCCAATTGCTCCATTTGCTCTCCAGGGTTTTATAAATAAACACCATCATCAGGAAAAACTTAAACGTCTCTTCATAACCAACTCTAATGAGTTTTGTCTGAATATATCAAAATGTTTCACTCTGGTATTCGACCATGTGTTGATCATTTAAGATGATGACGGAGAGGGTTGTCTTGTTGAAGCTGATGTGCATCCCAAAGTAAACGTAACACATTTTCCGTCAAGCTAGCTGTTACTGTAGAAATAGCCTGCAGCCTGGCACAGGTGGCTAGTAGGCCAAAAGCCCAAGCCTCCCTCATTCCTCCTCAGGCAGCTTGGAGTGTGGACTCTTGTCCACACACACACACTCTCTCTCTGACTTTCTCTCGAAATTTACACACCTACACACAGATCCAGAGCCTTAGGGAGATGATCAGTCTCCCCACTCCTTGTCGGAAGAGTAAATGGCCAGGAGGGCCCTATCTGTTTGTCCCTTTCCTGCCTCCTTTTTTATTAGAACCTGTTTGTATTTGAACAATAATAGTCTGCTCGTAAATTTTGCGCCTGTGTTGACATTAGGCTACATTCCATCCCATAGCCCGAGGAGGCAAAGGAGCAGGCCAGGGTGTTTGGTAATTTGTTACGCTGTTAAGCACCTAATGGACGTCCACCTGGTTTTTGAAGGCAGTAGCATGAAGTTCAGGGGCTTGCCTCCTTTGCACTTCCAGTCTGCAGTAGTGTTTTATTGCCTCCAATTATGAAGGCTATTTAGAGGCTACCTAGCTTTGTGTGTGTTTTTCTCTTACATCTGCTTCACCCTGCCTGAGACCACGCAGTCACCCAGACCACATCAAACACTCAGGGTGTGAAGTAGGCAGGGCTTTGCAGGAAAGATATACCCTCTCAGTCTCTGCCGTAGATCACCGACTACCTCTGCGCACGGTGCATGGATGCGATGCGAGCTCACAGTCAGATGCATTCTCATCTGGCGGGAGATGCTTTAATAATGAGCCGTATTTGTTTCATGTGGTCTAATGCGCAGTCCAGACTGCAGCTGGCGGACCTCACAGAAGTCTGAGAAAGGGGTTGCCCCACCCAAAGGTACCCATGATCCTTGGCAGAATTATTGTTCCCAGAAGTGGCAGCGACATGGTGGCACGTGGGGGAGATTGCTGAAAGCCCAAAGCAGCACCCACCTCATCCCCAACCCCACCCACCCTTGCTAATGCATTTTTTCGTGGTTTCCACAACCATTAATTAAAGGGGAAAGAGTGCATCAGATGTTAGTTTTATTAGCCTAGGCTCCTTAGAGGGAATCAAAATGAAGGGAACATATGTCATGCATTTGATGACGCCCCCACCACCCACCCACCCCACTTTTTCCTCTGTTTCTTTCTCCCACCTCACACACTCACAAAGTGTACAGTCAGCAGCTGTCTACAGACACAATAGCATTTGATTGATCCTGAGGAAACAGTTAAGACGCGGCCCTGCCCACGCTTTCTGGCTAGCTTGGCTCACATTCTGCACCACTTTACATTTATCGCTGAATGTGGCAGTGATTGGGATAATGGGAGCTGCGGATGGTGGGTGGGGATCTGACGCGTTGCTCAGACTGTAATGAGAAAAGCCGTGAGAGTTCACAGGACCCTTTGAGTCTTGGGTGGTGTAGGTTGAGATCCAACGCTCAAACGCTTTACAGGTTGGGCCTTGTTCTGAATGTTTCCTTGTAACGCTGCCCTCTGCGTGACATCACTAATAACTTGCACAACATGGCAGAAAAAAATGGCTTTGTAGATAAATGCTATCTGTCTGTCTCTCGCCCATAATACAACTGCATGACATACAAAGACAGATGTGCTCAATCGCTCATTTCTTACTCAACATGGCGTAGATACAGAATATACACGGTGAAAATACTTCTTTCTTTTCTTCTCCTTGGGACGTGATCGTATGCCTTACCTTCAGGGGCAGGCTGATTTATGAGACACATGCCGTTTTTTTCATGACTTGTTTGATTGCATTCTCACTATCAGGCTCTCAGGTTGCCAAACCCATAAAAACTCACACCTGGACAGGATTGCTCCAGAGTCAAATGAAGCACAGCTAGAGCATGAGGGAGCAGGTGATCCGAGGTATTTATGCTTCCCTTGATCAGCACAGGCGTATAATACATTTCAAAGTTAATATGGTTGATTGATTGATGGCCTGTCTCATTGTACTTTTACACTGGGTGTATTTTGTTTGGTCTGGTTGCGCTTAAGTGCACGTCATGTCACATACTTAAGAGATGATTCGGAATACTGTAAACAAAATACTTTAATATAATTTCTTTTAATTAGAAGAGAACAATGCACAAAGCATTCAGCCAGACAAGCAACTGTGTCGTGTATCTGGTGAAAGTGTCGAGATGAATTGAAGCTTGATTGATTGATTAACTAATTAATTGATTGGTTTTTATTCTACAAAGGCAGAAGAACACTCAGTGGTAAACCAAAAAGGGTGTGGGCTGAGGATAAAACTCTTAAATATGGTACCAATATTGATATGGTAGTCGAGGGAAATTTTGTGAGGTACATTTCTAAAATGCTATTTATATTGTTTGAGATATTTTGGTGATGTGTCGCACACAAAAACTTGAAGCACCCAAAAAACGATTATACTGGCATTGCTTGTACATAACATAATTGAACCACATGTAGTTGAGCAAAGCTATCTAAACGTGTGTGAATGACTTTTCCAAAAAAAAATTCTTTCAGCATGGTGTGACTCCAGCCTGGTCATACGATGATGTACCAAGTTAAACAGCCCAAGCTTTCTACTCCCATGTGGTTACAAACGAGCCCATGTAACAATAATGCAATAAGTGTTGTCTCCCATCTACATTCTCTGGATTCTTTTTCACTTGGTCTGACACAATCGTGCATTTATCAGTGTAATTGCATGAGTCGGAAGCACTGATGTTGTCTATTAGGCAGATTTCCATCCTGTTAAGAGCAGTGGCTCTTTTAATGTATAGCCCTGCTTGAGTGTGTACTGCTACACAATAACACCATCAACCTTAGATTTAGTGGACTGATCATGCTGATGATTGCGATGATTTGGATGGTGGTGATGCCATTGATACTGGACCCTCTGGCGCTCTTCTAACAAGCCTTTTAGAGAGAGACTATGAGTGAAACAACAAAGTGAAACCGAGGTTAATCATTTTATTTACTTGTTTTTCTCTCCCCGTCTCTCTCTCCTTTCACTACCCCTCTTTGGCTTTCCTTTCTTTAACCAAGTGATGGAGCCCGGACCATGGAGCAGTGGGGGGGGGGGGGGGGGTGGGGTGGTGGAGGAAATCGATGGGGAGCGCATTACAGTAAAACGTATTGATTAGGAGACCTGCAAGCAGTGTGTTGGTCGCAGAGATGGTGGAATGATGCAATGCTTAAAGGAATTTATCCTTTGACTTTTACATTAACCTTTTATTGACTGCTTTGCCTGTCCATAATTAACACTCACTTTAGCTAAAGTGGTTAGTTTGAGCGCAAAGGGGGCTCTGGCCCTTACTTCAGTGACGGCCCTTGAAGCTTCCGCCCCAGCTGCAGTTCAAGTGCACTGCGCTGCATGGAGGGAAAGGCCTCTGTGGAATAGAGGCGATAGAATCCTAGATACCTTTCACATTAGCATACCATTTGAGTGGGGGCCTGCCAGGCTATAGGGTTTCAGGGCAAATTGAAATGAGTGATTGTATTGCCAATCTCTCTTGACCGAGCGCCAGATGGGATAGTTAGGCCCATATCTGTCTGGGGTTAATCCATTGGAACAGCCTGGACTCACAAACACGTTCTCTTCCCTCCTTAACCTCCCACACACCTCTTTGTCTTTGACCTTAACTTTAAGGTGGGCTGTTATATATGGGAAAGTCTTGTGGTGAGCAATGTTTTTACGCCGCTGTGGCTTACACTGAATTTCTCGCAAGAGCCCAGGAGAGCTTAAGGCACCTCGCTTGATATTGACTTTTTGTTTGGTTCCATTTTAGCAGTCAAGGGACGCTACCTTATGAACAGTGGTAGATTGTGTTAAAATTGTGTGCTGAATTACCTTCACTATATTATCTTTGATAGTCTTCCAATCTTGATTTCTTTTATATCTCTGCTAAACCAGGAGTGTTCTATTTGCAAGCTAATGTTGCAAGATCACTTGTCAGATAAATGCAGCTGCTCTGTTGAAGGCGGCCGGTCAGGTTTTTACGGTGTGTAGCCTTTCATTATGAGACTGGACAGGAGAAAAGAGCCGAGTGTTTTCTCTCACAGCTCCGCTGCATGAAAACTTAATCAGACCAAATCAAAGGCCTGGGTTCCATCGGCCTCTGGTTTCCTCAAGCTGATGTCAGCAGAGCCACTCAGTGTGTGTGAGAGAGAGGGAGTGTGTGCTGTCTGGGTCGCCTCTCTCTCTCTCTCTCTCTCTCTCTCTCTCTCTCAAACACACACACACACACACACACGGATATGTATGCCAGCCATGTCCTCCTCCTCCTCTGAAGTGGCGCTTCCTTTAATTCACACCCTAAATAAATGATGAGAACATTTAAACACACAGCTCGTCGCAAAGCCCCAAGGTCGCCTAATCGTATTATTTATGAAGTGATGTGCTTCATAATGGTACTTAGTGCATGTTAACAGATGCTATTATCAGGCCCTCATCCAGAGAGCAGAAGATATATTGGAACAGTGGATGTTAATGCCGGTTCTCACTACCCTAACGCAGCAGCTCTTTAAAGGGCAAACCGCACCAAAATGCAGCACTTAGGCTGAGAGCCAGTTGAACATTAAGTGGCTTCAGTGAAAATATATAACCACAAATTGTGGCAGCCCCCTCTGTCCCCTGACAACCTTAACATCCCCTCCTCTCATCCATAACCGACCCCAATATCCCTGTCTATGGCTCTCTGCGTCCTCTCCATTCTTTTCTTAAGTTGCTGGCCACAAGGTGGTGGTGGTTGTGTGTGTTTGTGTGGTTGGGTTGGTGTGTCGGTGGGGGGGTGGTGGGTTGTTAGAGGTTTTTTTAGGCTATAGATGGGGCAAAGGGATGTGACAGGACAGACTCTGGCATAACGACTGCGTTGGGAGTAAAAGTGGCCTCATGGCTCGAGAAAATGCTTGGACCACCACTTGGAAGAAACACACACTACACACATGACATACAAATGCTGTCCTCCACCTCTCCCTCATGCACCTCCAGGCCAAGGGTCAGTCTCGTCTGTCAAGAGGCAGAGGCAGAGCAGATTTACAGCAGAAAACAACACTGAGTCATGGCAGTAAATATTTACACAGGCTTGACAAAAGATGTGGCTGAGGTCCACGGGGGGTTCCAAACACTTTAGAAATGACAACTAACCGCAGCTTATTAATCGCATAAAAATCATGCAATGATATGAAAATGGTGCATGGTGTGGAAGACGAATAGGACACAAATCGTGATACGTGATATCACAGATTGTCATCAGGTCGCTTCTGTTGCAGTAATTTCATGGCTTTTATAGGTGCTTTCCCAACACATGACTTTCTACCACTCCTTAAGCTCCATTAATCTCAATGGGTTTTACTGACTTGAACGTTTTCAAAACAGTTGTCCCAAGAAATGAATATCCCATTCAGTCACCTGTGGACGCACAGACACACTTACTCTCATATCCTGGAGGTTGTAACGGAGTGCGTGTTATTAGAAGTCATAAAAAGAAGAGGAAACACAAAAGTTTACCACCTCCTGGTCAAACACACACACTGTTTAGTGGCAACTTAACACACACAGACACAGAGACACACGCATTAGTTTGTTTTCCTTTCATCACATGAAATAACTTTATATGAAAAAATGTTTAAAAACTTAAAATCGAACACTTTTGTAAGTGAGATTCGACACTCATGCTTATGAGTCTCTGCTGTTTAGTTTTGATGGGAGGGAGGAGTTAATGGGTGCATTTGTTTCCCCTGTTGTGTCGCCTCAGGTGTCACTCCAGCCTGGCCCAGACGTTACCGCCTGAGGAGGCTCCAGTGGACCGACCCTTCTGGGGAACGGACGACCCCAACATGCCGCTCCCCTTTGATCTGGCTGACATCATCAACAGAGTGGAGTCACTTCTCTGGAGGTGGAACCGTATTGACATTTCCCTATGTAGAAGTTGTATACATACAGTACAGCATATACGCTCGTTCGCAGATAGTTCATTTGGTTTGTGTATCACTTGCGGATCGCTTATGGATTTATGTTGATTTATTTGATGTTATCAGTTATAAAGTACCTGTTAAAGGTGCATTATGTATTACATCTAAAGCAACTGACCATAAAATCCTCCTAATATGTCACAGAGACTCAGGAATAATGTTCATATAACAAACTGAACTCACCAACAACAACAGTACAGACAAAATATTTGCATTAAAAAAATATTTTGCAGACTGCAAATCATGTTTATGTTTTGAAATCATGTTTTGGCATGTGGCGCCACCTACCGCCTTCTACCAACCATTGCAGTCAGTAGAGTCTCAGCTGCCGTGCAACTACGGGTTGCCAGTTACGTCAGAAAACAAAACCTAAAAGACATCCGTATTTTGAATTTGAATGTCGTAACCGTTTGTGGCCACATTCTTACATATGGCACCTTTAACTCTGATACAACTTGACATGCAACTAAGACACAAAACAAAAAGTCTCAAAATGATTTCTAAAGAACAAAAGAAGACAATTTTGTATATTATACATATATATATATATGGATATATTCACAGTGATTACTAAAGTATTAGTAAACAACATGTAGGACTGACATTAATAAAGTATGCAATTAATAAAAGAGGGGGATTCAAAGAGTCTTATACACCTTTGTTTCCAAAGCTCAAGAAAAACATTATACATATTATAAAGATTATAAATCTTTGAAATACAACCTGACTCAAACATTACATTTAATTAAGTCATTCCAGCTGCATTGCATTTTTATTCTTACCTCAGCAAATAAAAAAAAAATGCAATGTTGAATAGTCCTGTTCAAGGCCTTTCAGCCACTTGTTATCAAATCAGCTTTGTTAGTGTTGATAAACTGATGGTGTTATTGTTTTTTTTCTTTATTTGTCTTTCCTGGACCAGGATGTGAAGGATGGATAGATGAAGACAAAACCTACCAGCTTTTCCAAATGCCCCCCCCCCCCCCCCCCCCCGTATTTGCTGAGGGAACAGACAACTGATGACATCTCGTTGTGATCACATGGAGACTGATATTCTTTTGATTGGGGAATCTACATCCACCCCCACCCCCACCCTCACCCACTACCCCCAGCTCACCCTGGCATCGCGGGCCTCTGTAGCTTGGATTTGACTAGAAGGAAACCAGAGCTCCACAATAGAATCAGAATAGTGCTTCAGTAACATGCTAACAACACAAGCTTAGCAAACAAGCTCTTAGGGTCACAAACGACGGTCTAACAAATACTAAGTGGAACCTGCATTTCAGTGTTAGCATACATTGTGCAACTACAGTATTTATTATTTCACTGTACTTTGTTACTTAATCTCATGTGACCTACAGTCATGCTTTTTATCAGTGGATTGACTCATTCTTTCGTAGTCCCAGTTCAGTACATACACATATATGCTTTCACACAGTGTTATAATACAGTATAGAATGGTAAAAAAAGAAAAAAAAAGAAAAAAAAAAAAACTTGCTCAAAATGGTATTGTATAGTTTAATCCTGCTTACTGTGTTCGGAAGTGGAATGAGCTTGGAAAGAGACCAAAGAAAGATACGACAGAAAGAAGTTATGAATGTCACCCAGTGGCGTATGTGAAGAATGTTTTTTTTATTGTTTTTATTTGTTCTGTTGATGTTGCAAAGGTGTGCTTGTGTAGTAAGCGTAGTGTGTGTGTGTGTGCGTGTGCGTGCGTCATGTGACGATACATGTGATCGGTCGCTGGTTGCGTGTTTGTGCATGCGCACGTTGCCTCTCCCATGTGTCTCCATGAGGGTGTGTGTGTGTATGAAGGTGATACAGTGTGTGTGTCTGTTTGAGTGTGTGTGTGTGTGTGTGTGTGTGTGTGTGTGTGTGTGTGTGTGTGTGTGTGTGTGTGTGTGTGTGTGTGTGTGTTAGCCTGTAGGCAGCCTGCCAGTTGTTTGTTCTTGAAGACGTGCGTATGGAGAAACAGAGACTAGCAGCAGGGCCCCTCTGCCTCTGCTCTGATGAAAGGCAACACTGATAGAATGACCTGGAACATAACCGCTGTTTCTCATAATTACAGCTGTTCAATCGCTTTTAATTACTCTTAAAGTGTGTACAGCACCACATTCCCCTGTAATGCTGCAGGCCATCTGAGAAAGTGAGAGAAAGATCCAGCGCTTCTGACAAAATCCACTTTCAAAAAAAACTAAAAAAAAAAACTAAAAAGGGTGGAAAAGGGGGCCAACGTCAAAGCAGTGTAGCAGCCCTCCTCGTTTGATTTCTCTCTCTGTCATGATGAAGTAGGGACGCTGTTTACTACTAAAATTGTAGAATACACTCCTTTTTTTTTTTTTTAACTTCTGAAGTTTTTTCCAAGATGTTAATGGTTGCCAAATGCTGTTGTTGCCGCTTTGTTTTTTTTTTGTTGTTTTTTTTGCTGCGCCTCTGTTGTTGTCAGAGATTTGTTTGTAGATCGGCAGTAGCGTTGACTCGTTTGAATCACTCTGTGCTCTCTTCGCCACAGCTTGTCAGTCTAAAGCAATAGGAATGGCAGTAATTAAAAACTGTGTTTTATCCAACGACCTGGTGTTCTTTCTCTGCCTTTACCTATCTTTGTCGTTTTTGGTGGAAAAAGAGATGAAAGGGAGAAATGTGACGCGTGTACTTAAACGTCCAGTGTGTCAGGCGTAGGTGGAATTGTTTTCATTTGGCAGAAATTGAAGATAAAATATTTATACGTCATTTTAATTCAAGTGTACAGAGAATGAGCCTTTTATATTTCTATCTTGACGCAGCTCAGCTCTAAGGAGGCTGCCATTTTGGACCCCCCCATGCGTTTACAATAGCCCACAAAGGAGTTGTGGGCTACATACCTAGAGAGAAAGGGTGAGGTGGAGGATATTCATCTGCAACATGCAATTTCACCTATGCATGCTCTAAATTGTACACACTGTACCTTTACAAGCAGGCTTTTCCATGAGGCAAACACAACTGCTCATATCATAGCCAGAGTAGCCACTGAAAATATCTGAGCAATTTTTTTTTTCTTTGTGTGCCAGATGAGTCATGTTTACTCAAGCAGGACAAGTCAAAGTGACAATGTCAATCACGAGGCAAGTGTTCGGAACTTGTGCATATAAAACATTTCTGCCTATTTCCCGTAGGGCAAAGCTTTGGTTTTCCAAACATGTTCGTACAAAAGCAAACATTAGTTTTAAATACTAATTAGGTTAAGAATTAACATGATCCTGTCAAATCTTCACAAAGTAGAAGAACTGGATTCCCGATCGCTCCGTTACCGCAAACTACTTTTTTTTTTTTAACAACTCCTGAGACTCAAGAGACTTTGATTTCCGTGGACTCTCAAACTAACTAACACACAATGTCTGTTTATTACTTACCGTGTCAGATGCTGTGTTTATTTTTTGATTTTTTTGAGGAGCTTCTTTGGTGTTTTCGCTAAACTTCAAAGGATCTGGCTGGATTAGCAGCGCAAACAGACCCTGTGACAAACTGATTGATGGATTGACTGATAGAGTGATGTCACTCCCAGTGATGAAGTGATGGCTAATAATGTGTGTGTGTCTTTCCAAAACCTCAACTGCTCCCCCTCCCACCCCCCCATACTGCCCTGCCAATGCTGGACCGCCATCCCAGAGGTCACCCATGTTAACTACTTCCTGTATTGGGTGAGTGACTGACTGATGGATAAGTGTGGAGCGCTCTCCCCTCAGGGACCCACTGGAAAAAAAAGGCCCCACTTGAAGAGACAATTACACTGCGCTGGTGAATGCCACAGGTATGCATTGTTCTGACCGGGGTCAACCTCCAGCCAACCAGCCAAGCCAGGCTCAATTAGGCCAACAATAGGTGCAGGCACAGATAAAATAACCAGGTGCGTATGAGAGAAAGGTACCAGTTTGGGGTCATTTCCCAGTCAAATGTTTCACTGTGTGGCTAAAATACTGTAGTTCATTGTAGTGCAGATAAATCAGGACATTGTTCTGAATCCTGAGGAATGTGGATTATTAAGGATTATTTAAAATGTTATTTTGGTGAGTGATTCTGTCGATGGTAGTGAAGGACGGTTTTATATTTGTAACTTAGTGTGTCACCACAGCGCTAATGTTATTTACTGTACATTAAGGGCGGGGTTCTTCTGTGTAAATGCAAATACACGCTACAGTATTTGTGTTTTGTGTCGACAAGAACGAATACATGTGTTAAAACGGTCTCTGAGTGCTGTTGCACAAATGAATACATGTGTGTGTAAAGTACCTGACTGTTTGTGTGTGTGTTTCAGGTTCCTGGGTGGTGTTTGAGGCCCCGGGGCCAGAGAGTCCGTCGTAATAGTAGAAGCGGGCTGAAGAGCTGAAGATAGCATCGCCGCTCTGGGGCAGCTGTCAACGGTGGGAAGGGCTGCGCTCATTTGTCACTAACACTGACAAACACCACTCAGCACCGACAAAACACTGACTTGATTGAATACTTGTGAGGCAACACCAGCTCTAATGTTTTGCAACTGTTAATTGCACGAAAGGTCATAAAAAGGCAAACGGCAGAGCTTTTCCATCAGCGTAAATGCAATCGACTGCTTCGCAAATGACGTGAAAGGTCATACAAACATTTAGGTCACTTAATATTGTACTCGCACAAAAAAAAGATTAAATAATAGAAGTCTTAATATTGTTCATTAAACTTTGGAATGGTCAACCTTTTTTGGTTTACACAGTGTCATGGTGATAGAAATATAACTCCAGCCATGAGCCTTGATTTCACTTGATTGTCCTCTTAGAGATTAGTCAATGTACGACTCAAAGGAACTGCGTTATTCTGTATCCAGAACAATGAAGACAATAGCGTTCACCTGGTGTCACCGCATATTTTCACAGAGGTGTGCTTATTGTGACTCAACACTATAGCTCTAATGGGGAAATACCTGTTTTCGCTACAGGTGTCTTTCTTATGCTGTGTTTGCATGACGTCACCCTTTAAGATTTGCTTTAGCGTTTATTAATTTCTCGTTTACATTTATCACTTAAGCATCCTGATGAAATATTGGTGTCTTGAACACAATATCCTTTTTGTAAATGCATGATTAGACAGTGTGCAGTTTAATGTGTTTCTCTTTCAGAGCTGTCACTTTTGACACAATTATTTAGCCCAAATGAAGATAGCGTTTGTGGTTGTCTTCAGTTGCATTACCGCTAAGACCAATCGCGTCGCTTAATTGGTTGTGTTTGTGGATCAGATGATCAACACAATCTAAATTCTCTTCCACTCTGAGTCCAGAGATCGCGAGCATCTCCCTCTACAAACCAGCTGTCTTGTCTGTTAGCAGAGTGATCACCACTGGCATGCACACTGCCCCTCAGTTCACTTAGTATTAGAACTCGAGTGAGAGCAAAGTGATGGTGAAGTCTTGATGCTGATGGTGATGCTGTCAAGATCTTGGCAGCTTAGCAGCTCTGACGGGAGGCTGGAGTGTGTGTGTTTGTGTGTGTGTGTTAAGAGAATGTAGAGTGGATCTTAAGGGAAACGGTCCTTTCAGATCAAACAGCAGTCTGATCAAATGTGGAGCATGCTTGTGGGTCATTGCTGTGGCCTTGGCTCTTGTGACCAGCAACCCCCGGAATCATTCGTCCTGTAGGACCTTCCTCTTTTTTAACTCCATCTGTCTCATTTATATTCTGAAGCCGCTGACCCATTTCTCTCATTCAGGGTTAACCCCTCATAACCCTCTGTTTTCCACTACGCCGTATTGTCATCGTCTTTTCCGACTTGTTAGATAATACGGCAGTTGGGGCGCTGACACTCGCAAAACTCGTCAGTGACTAAATAATCAGGCTGAAAATCGTGTTGTGTGAACTAGGCTATAGGGACCCACACAAGCCAGTTTTACTTGTCAGAGTTCAACATATAGCTTCTGTTGTCATAACTGCAACATCACCGTTAACTTCGTTGAGTATCGCTCAAAGTCAAACGCCACGGTATATACGTAATTCACTGTCTCACCCTTGCGAGCCCTGTTACCATTCTGCCATTCATGTCCGTGGGATTAAATGGAAAGTTTTTTATCCAGCACCATCTCACCAAGTGGTCTTGATGTCGGGCCAAGAATAATATATTCATCTGTATCTCATCTAAAATGGATAAAAGGAATTTTTGATACGCCCCCCCAAACTGTCTCTCTCACACACATACAACACAGCCCCAATGAGGACACTGACTGCATTCCCTAGCCCTTAACCATTGTTGCTATCTTAACTTAACCCTACATAAACTAAATTCTAAACCTAAACCTAAAACCAAGTCTTAACCCTCAGAAAGCCATGTACCATTGTGCGGACCAGCCAAAGTGTCCTCACAAGGTTGAAATGACCTCTAAATGCTAGGTTTGACTCTCTTTGTGCAGCTTCTCTTGTTAAGATACTGCATTGACTTCCTTTCATTTTGGACAGCCTAAACAAAGTGGTATCCCTGACCTAATCCATTACCAGTTAATGCCTAACCCTAACAATAACCTTAACTACAATTCAAATAGCCGGAAACTTAATAACCAGTTCCTTAGACATGAGGTTTTGTCTTATAAGGACCAGGTTTCTCCATGATCTCCATGAGAACAACAGGGTCAGTATTTGTGCCAGAAAATGCAAGTAAAAAAACACAAGCACAAAGACACATAAACAGTGCTTTGGCAGTGATATTCTGATAAAAATAAAAATACAGTGATACATTTTACCTTTGGATAAATTGTGATGAGAATAAACCTTCTGAATATTAGGTTCATTATAATATCATTAAGATTATTGGAGAAAAGCAGCGAGGAAAGTGATACACAAACACCAACCCCCTCTGCTCCAACCTTGAAGATGACTTGCTGGCCAGCCCTGCTACCCACTCACACACACACACACACACATATGCATGCGCTCCCATCACCAACGCTGTTGAACCTTGATTGACAGCTCTTCAAATGAGTGTCTGAGTAGCACTGGGCTCTGGCCCTCCAAGTAAGTGGGCCGTCAAATTACATCCAGAGGAGCGGCTGGACCCCTCTCCCTTGGCAGAGGAGATCTATTTATTTGTCTGTTTATTTGCTTGGTTTAAATATTCGGTGGGGGAAAAATATTGAATTTTTGTCCCCCGGTCAAAGTCCTCTCATATTTAGTTAATAAAGAGTAGAGGAGGTTGTTTGCCCAGAAAAGTGCAGGATGGGGGACTTTATTTAAGGGAGTCCTCAGAGAGAGTCGGTGACCTTCTTCCTCATAGAAGAGAGGGTTGTGTACACTGTGCCGGAGATTCAATGCCTCTGCCTTCACCAGGCTGTGCGGTCAGACGCATTATCGCTTCTCTTCTTTTTCTCCTCTCTTCTCTCCACCTCATACGTCTCGCTCTTGACTCTTCTCTTCCTCCCTCCTGCCTGCCTCTCTATCTGCAGAGCTTTGCTCTATTTGACTGGAGTCTCTCTTTGGATTCCCTGGGCTGCATCCAGGTTAAACTCTTAATTGCCTCGGCAGTGGGTGGTTTAAGGCGCTGGCTCACTGCAGCTCAGCTGGTCCCCGTGCAGGGGGCTGCAGGGTTATTGGGGGATGAGTTGTTCTGTGTTGGATTGTGTCTGCTGTACGCTGGCAGACAGAGCTGGGAGGTGATAAAGACTTATTAATATAGATGATGGAGATAACCTCTGACAGCAGCTCTACATTGGCTATCTATCTATCTATCTATCTATCTATCTATCTATCTATCTATCTATCTATCTATCTATCTATCTATCTATCTATCTATCTATCTATCTATCTATCTATCTATCTATCTATCTATCTATCACAATTTGATTCTATAATGATAGTGCTGATAATTTTCCTCCTCAAGCCAAAATCCTAATCCTAATCCAAGGGTTATATTTCCAAAAGTCAACACCACTAATGCCTTCTTCTGCATTTTGCTTTGTGTGCTCCACTCCTTAAAACATGGATGCATGTCCTGCACACACACACACACACACACACACACACACACACACACACACACACACACACACACACACACACACACACACACACACACACACACACACTCCAGCAGCTCTACTACACCCAAGCAATCAATAGCCACTAGTGAGATAAATCTCAGATGATACATGCAGTTAATGTAATTGTGAACAGCTTACTGTTCGCTTAATGATAACTTTTATTTTGCTTCCTTTTCCCCCGGCTTGGTTCGTTCTGTCTCTGTTTCTGTGATTGTATACATTGTGATCTATACTCATTTTAATAAAGCTTTATTTAAATGGTGCACATGCTTTGTGCTGATGCTTAACGTTTGGTGCAGCAGCATCAAATACAGGCCTAAAATATGTACAACTGCATGTTGGGCATTTTTTGTGAATGAAGACATTTTCTGAAATGATGCCGTGTTTACAAAGATACTTTCCATTTTTTTTCCACACGTCATCCACTGTAAATGGACTTTGAACCCAGAGAGCTTCCAAATCACACAATACAAAGGCTTTATTAGCAAGTTAATGCCCCCCCCCCCCGTCTCAGTGCTCCACCCCACCATTGATTCCTGTTTAAAAGGCTTTGGTTAGTCGATACTACCTCCTCATTGCCATCTGTCTCTATTTACTAATAAATAAAGTGGAGAGCATTGACCGGTATGGTCAGGCCTGTAAAAGCATGCATGCTAATGAGCACTGAGACTTTGTGGCCAATGGGGGAGTGACTAGGTGGAGATACTCTACCTTGTCACTAAGTCTGTCTCTGTCTCGATGGCTTTCACAACACACAGCGCAGCAATCCAATCATGATAATTGCCAGCCGGTCCAGTTGTTGTTTAACATCCCTCATCAGAGGAAATGCAGCTTCAAATCAGCTGCATAGATTTTTTTTTTTTCTCCCAGGCTTGCTTGTACGTTCTCTCCGTTTTTCCTCTCTCTCTCCTAGTTGTGCGTAGGTCAGCTCTTAAGGTCACGTTGAGTCGTTTGTCAGACGTGGCCCATGAGCACTGCTGTTTAACACTGTCACGCTGATCAATTACACATCATATAGATGGGGCTCTTTTGGAACAGCCCTAGTGGCACATTTGTTCTAAAAGGCGTTCAATTTTTCCTATCCATCTCCATCTTCTCATTTGTTTTGTTTTGCTACATCTTACATACTTTGCACAATATACCTGTATGTCAACACACAGCTACACTCACTCAGCACACTGACATGACATTAGAAAATAAATCAGATTATTGTGTTTTGTCCAGGCTTTCAGTTTACACGTCAACATTTTTAGTCCGACTGAAACTAAACTAAATTGAATTTTCAAAAAAGTCAAAACACAGAGATAAGACAGTCGGGATTTGAGTAACTACCGCGTGTTTATCTTCAAACTGGAAACAAACTGGCCTAAGCGCTCTTTCTGTGCTCCACAGTTCCCACCCTCTGGCTTTGACCCAGAAACAACAGAAGAAACTGGAACAGAGAAGAAGAAGAAGAAGAAGAAGAAGAAAGCAGTGAGAGAAACATGCGAAATCCATACTGATGCATTTCTGGGGCCGAATGAATTAAATGTTGAAGGTGATGGATGGTAGAAACACACCCACTGACCCTAGACATGATATCAACTAGCCGCCAGCTAAAGTTGTTGTGGTCTGTGACGTCATAGGTCAACTAGAAAATACCTAATACTAACAAGCTGAAGGGTGGGCATATTGCCACCTAGTGTAGTAGAGGTGGTGACGCTTTATTCAATAAGTCAATAGTGCTTGTATAGTGTGACAAAGGTAGTCCAATTTAATGACAATTGTGTGTATGACTGATGATTCAAACACATTATAATTATTAGCCTACTCCTTATAATTTGAAAGAGGAAGAAAATGAAGGCTTTCCACATTTAAAACACACATTCAAGGACGTCGGGTCCGTTTGGTTTGACACTGATTTCCTGAGTGACGGGGCGGTGCTGATGTGTGGAGCCTCTAAGAGCTCAGCATAACACAGTACTGCTGTGTCAACTGTGACCCCGGCAACCCCGCAGGAGCCAGAGAATGGGCTCTGTGACTCAGGTGAAATGAGGGGTCAAGGGTCAGCTGTCCAGTGTGTCAGGCTTGCTGATCAGGAAGTGTAGCCTCTCGCTTCAGGGAGTACATAGGGTGTGTCATGTTTTGGACCCATATTCACACTCTGACATAAATCTTTCATGCTTACATGCAGTGGAGCTCCCTGCTAAGTCCGTGCCGTGCACCAAAGTGGTGGATAAGATGCCTTGAACTGCTTGTAAACGAGCAATTACTGGCATCTACCTGATTAGTACTGAGTAACTGATTATTGGATTACTGGTGTAATTGCAAGTGAGACACCTTCAAATACATACAAACAAATACAAACCTGCTATAACTTTTCCAGTTTTCCATTTGATGTAAAAACAGCAATTCCCACATCTTTTACCAGTATAGTTTATATCTGAAAACTGTGACACCAATATCATACATTTTATCTTGTAGTTTACTTACAAAATATTCCCAAATGCCTGGAAATCAGTATTCCTATCCAAGGTGCAGACTATTTCATTTGGTTGCCTTTTATGTATGTTATCTACCCCACAACCCAAAGAAAAATCAGTATGAGGAGGGAAATTCTCAGTTGTATACTTGTAAACCAGTGTGTCTTTTCTTTTTTTTTTCTTTTTATTTCATGCTTAAAGCAGAACTTTGCATGCCTGGTCACTTTTTTGCCCTTCTCTCTACAGAGCTCCCCCTACCGTTTTTGGAGTACATACTGCTGACGCTCACCTCTCCCTTCCCTTCTCCTGGCTATGTGCATTTGTTTTCAATGGAGCTGGTGATCACAAGCTGTGTCCATGCCGGTTCGCATCAGCTTTGCTTTCTTCTTGGCTTTCAAGAAAAGCCGGTCGGGTGTTTACTCTACTCGATTGGCCCCCTCACTTGGTCAGACATTAATTTCTACTGCTTTGCTTCCTCTGACAACGGTTAAACATCTAAAATAACACTACTGCTGCAGCAAAGTGCCATGAAGCACTTTGTGTTTCTTGCAATACCCAAGACTTTAAGGGATCGTGTCGGCAGCCCTGCTCTTGCAAGGCTGGTTTTCCGCTAACAGGCGGTAGAGGGAGTTGAGACAGCCCACAACAAGCCATTTAACCATCATAGTGACCCCGAAGCTGTTCAATTAGTGTAAAAATCCTGCATAGTTCCCGCTTTAAACGCAAAACCACAGGGAAACCAGACAAAACAGGATAACAAATTGCATGATCCAATGTTGCGTCCTCGCATCATCCAAAGGTCTGTTGTTAATGTTTTGATTGAGAGACCACTGTCACAATTTAAATTGCTAATCATTTGTGATCTTTAAAAAGTTTGGGACACATCACTTGGGTAAATTAAAGTAAAACCATTCCTGCTTAAAATCTTCCAAGGCTACCTTCTCCCTTGTTGGGCAGTCTCATGCAGAGTTAAACAGTACAAAGGTTCATGTTTGTTTGTCTCAACCCTTGCTATTTTTCTGCGGCTCACTCCCAATGTAGACACATCCAAATGGACCCCCTACCTCTGCCATGCTGAGGCAGTCCTTCCTCCCATCCTTAAATCCAAAGTCTTGGCTTGTACCGCTCACTGTTGTTCTGCGCCACCCCAGCATCCTGGTAGTGCTACGAAGGGAAAACAGCTGCACTGTAGCCGAGTTTCCTTCCCCTTCTTATTTGATGCGCGGCTCTGCTGGCTCTCCAGATCAAACTGGCCCACAGTGTGATGCTGAGTCCTGTCTGCAAACAAGAGAAGGCCTGTGCATTAAAGACTCGCAACAGGGGCACTCGTCCTAGAAATTTCTCTCCAAAAGCCCTGGAGAGGGTAATATTACAGCCAGAGTTTCCATGTGTACACACCCCTAAGTGTGTGTTCATATATAATTTCAGGCTTCTCTGTAACATTTTTAAATAAGTACTTAATCTCCAGATGCCACAGCAAACATAGAGAAGCACTTTCCCTCATCGCACGCGGTGCAACTGTGTCTCACATATATTACACAGTTTCCACGCAACTAAACTGCATTACATTTGTTTTTGACAAAGTCATTTTGCAAGAAAATTCTCACTTGAGGGTGCAGGGAATGGTTGTGGTGTGTTAAGTAGGATGTCCAGCAACAGCACGTGACAAATCGAGATTGGTTTTACACCAAGCGTTGGCAAATTTGCAAGATGCAGCGTGTTATTTGTGTATGGACAGTGGGGCACATGTCCCCACCAATATTTGGAGAAAGCCAGATTGTCCAAACCAATATTAGAGACAGGGTGTGTGCAAATGCTGTGAGAGGGTGGGAGTGAGTGAGCGGATTTTACGAGCGTCGGTGAATGCATCACAGCCGAGCAGAAATATCGCTGTGAGTCACAGAGGAGATGAGAGTGCAGGTGAGAGAGTGGTGAGTTTATAGGGCTATACCCATTTGGCCAAACAGGACATTGACCACTCACTGAGTGAAAAGTGTTCCTTTAGTTACTTCAATATTGCAATCTTGTCGGCCCCGATTTTGACCAGAGAACAGGATACTTGCTTGTGGCTGTGTGTGCGTGAGGCTTGTGATGAGGCTGCATTTTGCCGCAATATGTCACAAGTGTTTTTGGAACATACATTTACGCCCATTTAATGGAGACTATTTTGCAATGCTATGAGGGAAAACCAGTTTTTTATGTGTCTAAACTGCACTTCGAACAAACTACTTTTATAACCCGGAGATGTCATCACCACCGTCACACTTCCTCCAAACACTGGAAAAGCATCGCAGACTCTTACAACACTATCACAATGATATGCAGATCTGTAGATTATTGAAACTTGAGAATGCAGTTATGTTGTGTGGGAATGTATTTTTTAAGAAGACGAAAGTTGCTGGGTGACGAGGGATCACGGCTGACATCCCACGACACAAACGAGCGCTGCCTCGAATGTAGCGGGAAACGGGCTGAAAAAAGATGTCACAGGACTTGAAACGGATGAATTTACAGGTGAACGTGGATAAAGCAACATAATATAAATAAAACAGATTTAGATCCCTCAAAAGGATCCAAACACATTACTGTATCTTAAGCAACAACCGAGAACATTTTGCTAGAGGGAATTGTATTTTATTTATTTTTTTGTTTGTTTGTCAGAAATCATTTTTAAAACAGTGTCACTGCAGTTTATTTTCGAAATATACCACTGCTGTCTGCACTTTGATATTTTAAGCATTATAGTGTGACACTAATCTTTAGTCTTTATTCAGAGAGCATCTGAAGTTTTAAAGTTGTAGGTATGCTTCCTTCATCTTTGTTCTACCTCAGTTCTGACAAAAAAAAGAAGACAGGCACTCCTCACTCTCCTATTCCTCTCTTCTTGCTCTTTTCCCCCTCTTGTCTCCTTGCCTTCTTCCTCCACTCACTCTGTCCAGGGAGTCATTATTGCTTTGGTAAATATTTCATAGGCCTCAATACCTTTGCACACAGCCACCTGCCAGCCGCCTCTCCTCTCACTCACAGACCATGGATAGACAGATCAAAATGAAAGAGAGCAAAGTGAAGTCGGAGGAGGAGGAGGTGGAATAAGAGGACGGGAGAAGGAGTCTGCTTTCTCTGCTTGCCTATTGTGCATTTACATTTTCAGTGAGCGGGAACTCTCTGGTCTGTATCCTGGCTTCAGAACAGCCAGAGTCCTTTCAAAGATAGAAAGATTCCCCGGATGATGTCAAATCTGTGCACGACAACAATTTGTTTTCCGAGGCTCTTTTATTGTCCCACCATAAGGATTTTTTTTTGTTTCCCCTGCCGGCACTTAAAAGGTGCTAGTTTAATTTCTGAGACGGTTGTGCTGGCAAAGGAGGGCGATATAGAAAGCGGTACAAACGAAAGACCGAGTGGGCGCAAGCTCGAGATAAGAGAGCGAGCGAATACTAAGATTCTCCTTCTTCTGACCTTGAAGAGGCCTGTGAGCAGCATGCACTCCCCCTCTTCAATTCCTCCTCTTGCTTTCCCAGTCCCACCTGTTTACTGGGTTAGACAGGGATCTTGCATCACCTGCGGTGTCCTCTCTTTTCTGTCTCCTCTCTCGCTTGCCCTGTGTCGTTCTCCTCACTTCTTACCTTGAAAAAGACTCAAAAGAAGTAACGCTCCGGAGATGAAATATTCAGCTTGGATGTAAGCGCTTTAAGTTGTTTCAGAGTGGATAGCTTGTTGCCACAGAGCTTTGACTTCATAAATAAATGGTCAACACTGGCCTCTTCAACTGCTGCCTCCTGTATATATATGGCTGAGTTGTTCGTGTGCCTGGGGCTAAGCCCTGCCAGCTGGTTTCAGGCCTTAAATATGGATAAGCTGCGAAACTCCTCTGGACACAGTCCTATGTAGTCCGTATAATGTAGAATAAAACTCGGGCTGTGCGTGTGGCAACACACATCAAAAAGAAAATGTGAATTCTTTGTACCATCTTGGGAAATGCGAGGGTTGGGTATAGAACAAGGGCTATTAGTTTAGATGTGTGCTACATTCACAGCTTCTGTCATTTCCACTGCAGTATTCCTGTGTGATATTTGTCCCGAGTGATCTGATCATGTCCAGATTACATTAAAGGTGAAGTAAGTCGTTTATAGTGCCATCTAGAGGAGAGGCTGACATTTACAACAAATAACTGCTCCTCTGCTCACCCCCTCCCTTCCCTGAGCGCTACGGTATCCGCAGCCGGTCAAATGTCGACCTCGTCGTCTTTCGCCGTGTCAGCAGATGAGGTTCGTGAGGTAAGGGAGAGGGCGAGCTACCGCGGCCGTAGCAGACGAAGCGGAGAGAGAGGAGGCGGGACTTCCGCTACAAGTAAAGAGACGCTTGTTTTGTTCTCTCGCGTTTGTCCTTACAGGCTCCGGTAGAAACATGGCGCCTGCTGCTAACAGTGGCAATGCAAACACGGCCCGCGACCATGTTATTTTACATGACTTTTTGAAACACTACGAAAATGAAACAAAAACTATTATACAGCGACTAGACAATGCAGGAGCACATAATATGTATAAAAAAAGTGGATTTTGGGTTATATAAACCCATAAATACTACACATTGTACCTTTAAGTTCACGTCTAAACACCAAGACAACAACACCAGTCTTAAATGCAGATCCGATGTGTCTGAGGTGTTTCGAGTACGCACGTGTCCTCATTCAGAAAAGTGTGCAGTCTTTTCTCAGGGGAGATGAGACACCGTCTCCGACCAGCAGTAGTTCAACTGTCATACATTCATTTATTTGAGCCACTGACACAGTAATAACAATGATCATCGTTGTATTTATTTCTCTAATGATCAAAATTGTATTTCATGTTACAGCAGCGTGAGATGTGATTTCCCCACACACACAAATACACTGACACCAGTCAGACTTGTTCCCACTAACTGACATGATGTCATCTATATGATCCTATGTATGTGATCACAGGAAATGCATCCAGGACACATTTTAATGCTAGATGCAAACTTTTGTTTTTAGCGTTATCCACAGCCGATCAGATCACTGAGGACACAATGTCTGAATGGGGCCAAAGAGATCGCGTGAAATTAACCTGTGAACATTATTTTGCTCATTAATCATTCAGCTTAACCGCTATTTGATCATGTTACTATACACTGAGGTTTTCTTTTTGCATTCCAACAATATTAGCTGACCATTATCCCCTACTCACATCTTTTCAACACCCATTTGCCCTCAAACCTCCAAACCTGCTCTTGTTTCTGTTCGGGGGGGAAAGCTCGATGCTTGGTTTCCTTTGAGCTTTCCTATGTAAACGTGTGTTCTCACATTTGCCTTGCAGTGTTGGACATTTCTACCAGGAAATGAAATGAGTCTGTAACAAATGTTTTGGCTTCTGTTGAACTCTTAAGTGAACAGAAGCTTGCCAACTGCAGCAGTATGTTTGCGTTCCCAGAAACCTCCAGGGATGGCGACTCCCTGAGCTTCCGGGTGGAGGGCGAACAGTTTTTCTCTTTGACTGAAAATAGAAAAAAGGACAGACAAAAAAAAAAAAAGAAATGTCTGACAGAGTTGAATAGTTATTAGGATAAGAGGGATTGAAATAAAGATTTTCTTTTGTAGATAAATACTAAGTCCTTTAGTATTTCATTTGTGTGTGTGGAGATATCATCAGGGTCCGGCCAGACCATTTAGCCTTGAGTGCTAATCTGCAGGTGAAAAGGGGACTGTGAGTGTGATAAAGGCGCCCTTGAAGACAGGTTTGGCTACCTCTTCGCAGCGCTGTTGAGCTGGGGGTCATGAACAATTTGTGCCGCGTTGATTTTTTTTTTTGCGTGCATGTGCGTGCATGTGTCAAATGCAGTATTCTAACACCCAGGAGCCTTGTGGCCATAAATCAGCAAAAGGAAGTGGTGTGACACAGGCTGCAGGCCCTGCTGATATGGACTGGAGCTATAATGGGCCCTGTTTCAGATGAAAACAAGACATCAGCTGCACTGATCTTTACTACCCTGCAGGACTCAGGAGATTACCACCGTACCAGAGGAAACACTATTCAGGTCACTCGGCTGGTAAAAAAAAAAACAAAAAAAACTTTTCCTTCAGCATTTCTGTACCACACACACTCTGCAAAGTGTGCTTTGTCAAAAGCCATGACAGTACAGTAGCACTGCATGAATGATTAGCTGTATTCACTGTTTGTTCAAAGTGCACACGCAGAAAACAACGTTTATTATTCTGTCTGTTTGGTGCAGATAGGGCCTGGGTCTTGTTAGCTGTCAGGCCAAGCATCCACAAAGCTATTCTCTCACTTATTGATGGGGATCCACTAAATTACAGGCTCCAACAAGAAAGACGCCAGCAAAAAACAAAACAAAAAACAATCCTTATAAAAGTTTCCTAAGAGCCTCCTATATTTCAGCATTGTGTCTGTGTGTCTGTGTGCGTGGCGTGTGTGCGTGCGTGCGTGCGTATACAAGAAGAAAAAAGAGAATGACTCTCAAGAAGATCCCAAATGCATTTTTTTTTATTGCACTTTCTCTTTTCTCTTGGCTGTCTTTCTTTGGTCAGACCCTGTCTAGTCTTGCTATTATCCTGGGGCGTTATCAGTGTGTAGCTGCCTCTTCAGATCAGGACTGTGATAAGGGCTAAATAAATGGACTGCTTGGCGAGTGGACATAGGTCAAGCCTTGTTTCGCCCCTGTTTTTTTCATGTGTTGTTGTGTTTGTCTGCAGGGGAAGTGGAGGGTGCAGCACTAACAGGCTCTGCAGTCTAATGAACTTATTGATTTCAATTTCAGGGCTGTTCAAACGCCCCATCCCACCCCCACCTGCTGAAGCTTTCAACCACCGCTGGACATAAATTACTAACTTTGTTTCTTGTTGAGGCACCTTTTTCTCTTTTTTTTTTTTTCCGCTCATCTCTCTCAGGATGGGTCTGACAGGTTGCTATCTTGGAAATGCTGTTTTTAAATGTGTTAAAAGCTTCAGTGGTTAGATGGATACATGCGCTCTCGGTGAGGGAGGGTTTTCTGTGTGGCGTAACATACACCTGTCCCTGTGCTCAGTGTGCGTGCGTGCGTGCCATAGGTTATAGGGGCCATTAAAGACGCTGACTGACCTCCTTCCATGGGGTCAGGGAGCAGCTGACGACTGTTTTGTGCATGTCTTTGCACATGAATGTGTGCGGGTCCATGAGTAAGTGAGCATCCACTACTAATCCATATCATCTGTCACATGCACGACATGTTTTCCTGACAAATTTGCGCACCCAGCCAAATACGGAGGCGCGCGCCAACAGACGTGAGCGCAGCACATTTCTCAAAGACGTCTTGCTCGCGGAAAACAGCGGCCACTGGCAATAGGACAGGAAGCCTTTTTGGTCTGCTCCTCGTGAGCACTGTTGGGGGCTCCACTCTTGTCTCAGTACATCTGATACCCCAAGTTATGTCCATCGGCTGAACGGTTAAAAGGTCTAGTTGCTATATGTAGATGTACAACATCCCCCCGTTTCTGAATCGGATACTCTGGGAATCACAATAGTAAGGCTGCGAGGTCTGGTCAGTTTTCCTGAGCTACCAATTGGCCTCCCACCAACAGGCACTGGCTATGGAGAGCTAGAGCGAGAGAGCACGAAAGAGAATTGATGCTGAGTAGCACAGGTTTTAATAGGGCTGTCAGAGTCATATTGTTTATGTCATGTTCCAGATTAATCCATTCTTCCTTTATGAGCCTCTGCAGCTACCGTAAATTGCAAGCACGAAGCCAGTCCACTGTTGAGTTACGCCTCGGGGATCACTGCCACACACGGGTGGAAAATAAATCATTTCCCCCGGATTTAAGGCCGGGCAATACCTGGGCCCTTTGTAAATAAAGCCATAGATGTTTTTACACCCCCCCTCGTTTTCGCTCTCCTGCCTCCAGGGCTCTTATTGAATCTCAAAAGGAGAGGGAGAGAGAGACGGAGGGAGAAACATGAGAGAATAAGAGAGAGCAGAGTTGAAGGGGGAACGAGGGAGAAAGAGGGGAGGGCGAGAGAGATAGAGTGAAACAGAGGGAAAAGTCAGGAAAGAGATTCCAAGAGGGGAAGGATGAAGACGCACAAACCAAGATAGCTTCGCCCAAAACAGACAAGCAGAGCGAGAGAGAGGATGTAGAAGTTGACCGGGGGTGATGTATGCACGATGTGCTGATTCCCAGGGTCCTCAAGGTGTTCAGGTTGAGATCTGTCAGACTGTCTAAACACAGAAGCCTCTCTGGAGCGGTGGGCAATGAGCAGACAGCCAGCTTCCCCAGCACAACCAGCAGAGCGGCCTTGCCCGGCTACGGCACTGGCCGTGGCTGCACTGCAGGCTGCACTGCCTTCTCTCCAGCTCCTCCAGGTCTACCATCGTAACCTCTGGCCTGGGGGAGTGGTGCCAGAGTCTGCAGAGAAAGAGAGAGAGAGAGAGAGAGCGAGAGAGAGAAGGACACAGAAAAAGACCTGAACAACTTGTTCATCCTGGCTTGTGCAGACTGTCAGCCAGAGACAGCCAAAGGGAATGGGGAATGTGTGCGCTCCTCTGTCAGGACTTCATGAGTTATACATGATGTGCTATGTGAAAATGCTTCCTGTGTACTCTATGTATCCTGCTCTTTTCTATCTCTCCCTTTCTTTTCTTTAACCCTCTTCTTCCCTCCCTCCTTCCACACTCTCTTTCCCTCCACTGTTGCTTTCATGAGCTCAAAGTTTGCTTTTCTTTTCTGTGACAAAGTATTCCCTGGTTGTTAAATGTTAATCAATGGCAGGCAGCAGGGTGACACGAGAGGCTCCAGCTTCTGGTGGAGCTCAGCCGGATCTCATCTTGGATGATACTGAGTTGCAGCAGATGTACACGTAACCACAGGGAGATCAGTGATAACTACAGTATACACTACATCATGGCACAGCACTGTCCAGAGTCCAAACCAAATGATTACATAAACATGGCAACAGCTGAACAGACTCAATACTAATTCATTCTTAACGCAAGCATTTAACCTATCCATTATTCATATCTCCCACTATGCCAGGGGGCAAAAAATCAGTGCTCCCATTGCCCATATATCTGCCCAGCTACAGCTACAGGGTGATGCATTATTCAGGGCGTGCCAAGCTAAAGATTGTTCCACTCTTCTTGAGTGCTGGAAGCAACAATCATCTCACTAGGACAGTGTTCTGTGTCTCTAAACTCGTCGTCCTCTCCTTTTATAGGCTGCATTCACTTTCTGTCTCCGCTTCATTTTCACATAACCTATATGCCACTGTGCTAAGTTTGCATCACAAATCTAAACGTAACGCGTAACATTGCATTCTTCATCAATCTGATCCATGCAGTACATGCTCATTTCCCACTGCTCATTGTTGTCTTTCTGGATACATTTTTTTTGTCCCTTGATCTCAAGCCGCTGTCCTATAATTTGGCCTCTTTGCCTCTGTTTTGTGTTGATGTGAACTTGTCACAGAAATGTAGGAACAAACCCAAATATATATATATTTTTCCGTATCCTGGGTTTGTTGTCTCCTCACTCTGTGTTCTGTATCCTCCCTGGCTTCTACTCAGAGAAGACATTAAAATTTGAGCAGAGAGGGGAAATGGAGAGCCCGGGCCAGCCTGGGGGTCCTGGTGTACTGCTGCACACTTTTGTCCCAGAAAACAGAGCATGGGTTGATAAGTTGTGAAGACTCTAGGATACTTGTTTAGGCTTGACTGAGACTGTTTCTGCGGGTGTAGAACATTATGAGTTACAGTAGTTATTGCTGTAGCTTTCTACTCAAACTTCTTCTCAGTGCAGTTTTGAGTGCAGGGCAAAAAACTGACAAAGTCTATGTCAACTTACATAACATGCATGCAAACTTGAATGATGTGAGGTAGATTTGAGGACATGTAATATGCCTATGGTGTGGTATTTTTGCAAAATCTGCACCGCCGACCTTTTTACGAAAAACTCACAACACCTAAATCAAAACAAACCAGGTTCACTGTGGGTCGAGGGACAAGGTTGATCCCATTTCTTATTTAAAATCAGCACCATAATTTGATCTTTGTAAAACTTAAGTTGCTGCAGGTGTTCAGTAGGAGGAGTGATAGCCTTAGGGCTTTTAGCTACCATGAGGCCCCATCGAGATTTCCCATCATCCCCACAGTCTGGCAGCAGCTTTTCAAACAGCGCCCCTTCTGAAGTTGCCCTTGGTTCTACATGTGTAGCAGTAATTATGAATGAGGGGGACTAAGATCTGTACAAAACCATCAAACATTTTACAGCTTGCTGCTATTGTAATAAAGATCAATAGACACGGTATCAGTCGCGGTTTTGAAGGAGAGGTGGTGCTGTACATTTTCCCCTCGCATATTTCCTCTCTCTTTCTTTTCTTTCTCTCTCCCTCGCTCATGTCCCCCGATCATTTCTCTTTTCTTTTTCTCTCTCCAATCTCTCTCTCCCTATACAGAGCCAGTGTAGCACATCCGTTTTAATTGCTGTTTGTTAGGCCTCTGTGATGTGAGCTGGTAAAAGACACCCGTTTTGTAAGACGAGCAGATCGAGACAGATAGTGGCAACGAAATATATTCACTCCAGCACTAGCTGCCGGTAGCAAAGGGCCAAGGCCAAACTTCATACAGTATACAATGTTGTCATAGCACACACTGTGCACTGTATGTGTATATGTGCAGACAGACATATAGTAAAGGAGGAACAAAAAAATAAACTATGTGTACGGGCCAATGCAATAGACACACAGTGTAACCAAAAAAAAAAAAAACATCCAGCAACAACTGAACACCACCACACTTCCCTCACACTTTGAGCCAGAGGCCTGGGAGTGCTGGGGCTGTTAAAGCAGCTTCTGCTACTGTGCTAAGGTCATTGGACCAGAGATGGAAGACATGGAGAAGCTGCAGATCAAACACTATTCTGTCTGACAGGAGGAGATAAAGAGACTGTCAGCCTTGCCTCAGAACAAAGCAGCCCCTCACCTCACTGGCCCACAGCAGCTCCCCGACGGCCACTGATGCAGTGGTGAATCAAAAAAGGTGGGTAAAACTAAGATCAACGTCAAAAGATGATCACAATTCCAGCATCCACTGTTATAAAATATGTATACTTATATGAAGGGTCTTCTTCCAAACTACTGTGAATCCATTTTGGAAAATTGTTGTAACCCAGTGCTGACAAAGAGATCCCATTTCCGAGATAGATAGCTAGTTTTTTCAAGGCAGTAGTGCAAATATTGTGTGTAAACAATATGTTCAACCGCATTCTAAAACTGCCCTGTGTAGCTTTTGGTGATTTTGTTGTCTTTGTAAATGGAAACAGTATGACATTACCATCCAAAAAACGGGTTTTGTCAAGAAATACTATCAGACCTGATTGAGGGAGCGGTTGTGTGTATGAAGTGGCAGTAGTGACGAGAAGTGTCAAACTGTTCAGCTAGAAGGCTTTTTGTTGGCAGTAGAATTCACTTATGAAACTTTCCACGGGCTCTTCTTTGTGTTTTCAGTTTACTTCTCACCTGTTTACTTCTATCTCGAGCTGCATGACTGAGTAGAGCGATCCGATCTGACTTAATTTGACTTTACTTTACTGAAAAATGATGACGCCATTCTTTGCCAATATGGAAACCTAGCACTGAGCACTGATCTCCACAATGCGTGAGCGGAAGCAGCTCCTGTGTTGACACTGTAAGATGCGATGCTTTTCAACTGCATCTGATTGCTGAGACTTTATCTGTGATGCTCCTCTCTGGGTAGAGTTGCTTTTACCGCCTTGTCAGTGAGGGATTATGAATTTAAATGGACAGGATGACTCGGATATCAAACTGAGCACTGTACAAAGAATATAGATTTGCTGCTGAGCCTCTGTGCCTCTGTTTATGTTGATAAAGACTGAAACATAATCTGCCGCTCATTATATGGATATTTGACGGCCTCAAATAATGGCCGTGGATTACTTTTTCTCTTTTTTTTTTTTTTGCACTCATTCAAGTAATCTGGTCAACAATTGTCCTTGATGCAGCGCTGAGCAACCAATACAGGCAACAGCAGAAAGAAACATACACGTGTCAAGTTTGTTGGACAAGAAAAAATAAACTCCATGAATACATTTTCTTCTCAGTTTTTATTCAGTATACAGTGCATGCCATGCCTCGGCTGTGGCAATCGATGAGATGTGCTATTTAACTGTAAAGTTGAAAATGCACTCGTAATCTATGCTTCATTGTTTTTCGTGGCCACATCATTCACTTTCAGGGATTATCATTTTATCTGATAAATGAGGATTTCAAACAGTCTTATCAGCTGTTCTGTTGCAGTTGTGTTTTTTTTTTTTTTTAATCCTTCCATTCTGTCTTGTTGTTTTTAATTGATTCTGCTGCACGGAGGCTTTCTTCGAGAGATAATACCGGAGTGAGAGCAGGTCATGATCCCTAAATGAGGTAATTTCACTCCAGTGTATTTGTCACAGTGTATTCACCGTCCTTCAGAAGCATTTCCAAACTGCTGCAAAGTACAGATTGACTTTGGTTTTTCCACATTTTTGCAGATCTTGTGCTCACTACTTTTTTTTTTTTTTTTCCAGAGATGCAATGTTCTGCAGCAAATGGCCTCAGCTAAGAACCGGTGGTGCTGGAGCTTTTTGGAAATGCTACCTCGCATGTCCTTCCTCATGACTTGCTCCAAATCTCCATGTATTAGGATCAAAAAACAGTTTCTACTTTTTCCCCTATGTCTTTACATAATTTTGCAATGTGAGCTCAACCAGGCATGGAAAGTAGACCAGTCTTCTTATCCAATAATGTTGCAACAGAAAACATAAAAACATACCAAGTGTTTCAGCATCTGTGCTGTGCCGGACTGTGATAACGGCTCATCCGGTAAGACCTCCACTCACCTCTGCCACCGTCTCGTGAATCCACCACTGCTTCTCCTCTCAGGTCCTCCGAGGAAAGCTGTTTATTCCACATGCTGCCTAAGTAGCGGTCTTGGGGTTGGGGTGGCTGTGTAGCTCACGGTGAGGACAAACACAGACCTATTTAGTCTGGTGGGGAAAATCGTGGTAAACAGCATAGAATGGAACCAGCTGGGGATGTTTGTTTTCATGTTTTTTTTCTTTAAATGCTCCTGTTTCTGCACACAAACACTAGAGACAGGATAAATATTATGCATTTTTGTAATAAAGATGTGGGAACAAAAGAGGAATATGAGAATATTACAAGCAAAGCATCCCCCCAACCCTGACAGAACTGCTGTTGATCTATATTTGCATGGAACGTTTTCTCCCATCAGTGGCTATTTGATTGTATTAGCATCCTTTTAGTTTCACACTGTCATACAGTATATCACAGTAAGATCTTTAACATGATACTAAAACGGTTTTCCAGGATGAAGCTAATCAGTTCTGATCGGACAAAACACAATCTGCTCACAGCAGTAGAATGTCCCAAACAGAAATGCAAATTTCACTGCACGTCTCCTCAGAATTGGAAAATCCCCAGGACAATTATTAGATGTTGTACCATGTTTGCGCTTGTCGTTGCTTTGTCATTGTCATTGGTTGTCATCATGTACATCTGCAGGTTTCACATTGAGTGGAATAAGAAATATATTAATTTCCTGTAGTTTACTTTTCATATCCTGAAACCTCTTGTAGTGCCCAAAGGAGTTTCTACAAACCCAAAATCATATTCAGGTGTCATTTAAGGCTTTTGCAAAGGGGAAAAAAAGAGAGAAAAAGCTTTATCCTTTTCCACTTGTAGTTGCCACAGCTCATATAGCTTTCAGAGACAACAGTTCTTCCCACATATCAAACTCCACAGTGACCCGTACGCAAAAAAAACGAGTACTTAAGTGATCGTTATCTGTTGTTTCACTGTAAGCCACAGAGAAAAACTGCCATAACAGCGATGTACTTTACAGACTTGACATTTGTGTTCGCTTTTATTAGCTCATCAGCAGCAGCAACACTTCTTCACAAATGTTCCTCTCGAACGAGGGTTCAGTTTCGTAACTATTGGCTCACTCGCCACAAAACTTGCCTGTATAACATTGCCTCTGTCTGTTAAACAGATTGATGGGCTTGACGGGCACACAAAGTCAGCTAATGCTGGCTTGTCTTTTGTAACATCTGCCTTTGTGTTATTGGTATGTGTCTGTCTGTAGGATTAATCTCATAACTCAGAGCCGATTTCCATGAAATTCTGTGGAGGGGTGGGGCATGACCTAAGGACATTTAAGTACAGATCAGATGATATATATACTTTATATATACATATATATTTCTCTTTCTTTTACATTTAAAAATAAGGTTGTTTTTGGTGTTCAGTTATATCTTATATAGTAAATGTAACATTCCACATCTTACCTTTCTTTCTTTTCTTGACAGTTGCAATGATGCAATGTCAGCAATACCACCCATAGAAGAGTTTCCGAATGTCCCGCCGTGAGTGTGATACTTCCAACATCTTTTTGCACTGGATTAAGGTACGTGTTGTTTGCACCTTCTGTTATTTCTATATCACAATGGTAAGGATCTTGTTATTATTATTTTGTAATCAAGTCCCTATTCATTATGTTCTATTTTCATAATGTATAAAGCAAAGATTTCCTTAAAATTAGTGGTGTTGATAATCTTAAATTAAATTTATGTTTTCTCTCCAAATCACACATTTGACTGGTTTTCAAACATAATTTTTATTGGTACTATAAAAGTTATACTATACTGGTGCAGTGCAAAATCTGTTTTTGTGTGTGTCTTTAGTAATTGCTGGTTTGATGTGTTTGAGTGCACATTGTTACTGTTGCACAGTAAAAGTTCTGCCGTGCAGCCCGCTTATCCTCTCAGGTAGCCCACAGAGCTGTGTGAGTGAGAGAGGAAGTGGCTACGGTAGCCAACGGCCTATGGAAGCCGACGTGTCCTTCTTTTGCGATATATTTAACGATATATTTTGCATTACTTATCCAAACAATGTCAAACTTGGCACTGCACTTACTCGTACCCGTGGCAAGACACCTGTCACGTTTGAAACCAATTGGACCATCAGTTTGAGAGATATGCAAATAACGCACACACGCACCCACAGACGGACGTTTCTGGAATTTATAGATCGATGTCTTATCAAGCTATTGTGATCCATTGTGTTCTTGAGTATCTGGAATATGTCCATGCTTGCATGTGTGATTACAAAGTGGGAATGTCCCATGGAATGGAATGGTGGAACCCCCCTGTCAGCTACAGGGTCTGTGAATCCTACTTGGTATGGTGTCATGCATGCTCTTCCATCCTTCCCACAGACACCTGTCTAAAGGTCAGAGGTCATCCTGTCAGAGATAATCCCGATGGTAACCTGACCAGGCCGAGGGATAGTGGCAACCAAATGTGCAATGGTAGACCAAACTGTCCCCCTAATACTCCCACTAATCACATTTTAATTGAATTTCAGTGAACATGTAAAAACCCGGTTTGGTTTTGTTATTGCATTTTCCTAACAGATGTCCCTGTGATCCCTGTAAAATGATCCGCAGTGGTGACGTCTTCTGTTTGGAAACACATACATGAACTGGCAGATCTAGATGGGAGAAAGTAGAACCATGTGCTTGTCCTCAGGATGGATGCCATAAGGACAATGTGGGGGTTGCTGGGAGGACTTGCGGGTTGTTCCTTAAGGATATAAGGAATCTCTACTGGGCCCTGTAAAGATAGTTAAATATATAATTCCAAACACCCTCAAAGTGTCATAAGCACATGTTTGTTTTTTTCCCTCTGGTTGGAACAGAGGTCCTAACCCTTAAATATTAGTTCCAGCCTTAACTGCAAAAGCGAGGGGATGGGATCAGCATGGACTTGAAGTCAATCTGCACACCACACGCACACTGCTCGCTATCCATCTGCACACTGTTTGTACCCATTAAAGTGCACATACACATGCACATGCAGGATTTGGCATTGCACTTTGGAACTCAAAGTGCAATGAAAGTCAAAGTCCACATCAAACCGGATATAACGATAAATTCCTTTAGAAATTGCTCATTGGTGGAACGCTAAAAAAAATAAATAAAGAAATGAAATCAAGATTTTTTTTTTTCTCCCCAAAAACAAAAGAATGCTGTTTTATGTGGCCACCAGCTGTTTGCCACACAAAGCAGAGGCCAATCATCAAAAAGAAGCTGCATGGTATTGGCGCAGCGAGGGACCCCAGTGTTTCAGATTTCAAGAGGCACGCGCCGAGTCTGCATGCCAGCCGCAATTACATAAATGCTGAGGCTTGTGGGCGCGCATGCGAGAACCATGCGAGGTCCTTGTTAGTCTTAACCATAGAATACAATCCAACATTCGAGGAAAATAATACATAAAAAAAAAAAAGATCCCCCTTTACCTTCCATCCTTTCTGCTATCTGAACCCCTGTAGCATAGTATGTCCCTCTTGCCGCAGCGCTTGTAGGAGCCATGGAAAGTCAAAAGTGGAACTGATGGTGATTTCTTGAGGGAGTGGGAGTGGTCATGCTGGATGAGCTGTTACCAATATTGCATTGACATTTTTTTTATCAGACATAATGCCAGTAGGTAATCAAAGTGGTCCACTTTTATATGTGAATTTGTATCAAACGCTGACATTGGATAATCATTTGACTTTCCCTTCCCCTCTTTGCATTTGGGTTCCCTTGGTGGCTGCACGGGATTCTTGAAACCATATGCATTAAACCCCGCTGCAGTGATTACTTTTCGATATCATGACTTCAGTCTCAAGCTGAGCTAAATCATAAAAACCATAAAACTGAGCGGTTTTAAGGATTAAGGTGATCCGTCTCTGATTCTCTCAACTTCAAGCTTCATACGGGGCATCCAGCAACATACCTCCAACTCTTTGATTATCCACCACAACCAGCAGAACGTTCTGTGTCTTTAGCCCACTTGGCTGTTATTGTTAGTTTAATCAAAGGGCCGCTCTGTTATTAGAGTCGATGTGCTCTTGAGGAAAACTAAATCTGACTGTGAGCTTTAAAAGACGTTGTCTCATTTGATCATTTATTACACATTTAAGTGGTTTGGAAATAACTGAGGCCAGCGTGGTCTGCAGCTCTAATTGGTGCTCTTTTTCTCCCATTAGTACATCCAGACTTGTGATCCCACTAAAACAGGCAAGAGAAGAAAAATATTTTCCCCAAACAAAGCGTATGTCATCAGTTTGCAGTTGCTCTGTTTGCAAGCATGGTTCAGATTTGCTTCTACGTGCAGCTGTCACTGAGCCTGCTGGACGTCCTGGACCTCAAACACACAAACCAGAAGAGATTAGTGTGCCATGTCAACCCACTGCTTCCGCAGATGGCACGGATGCTTTTAGCCTACTCCCTGTAGACAGCCACTCATTGATTTTTCATACTAAACTCCCCACAGCAGGACTCTCAATACTGTTTTATTTATCATTCTGGCATTTACGATTAAGGCCAATAAAGTTTGATATGTGTGGGTTTTAACTGTAGAGGGCACTGTGGTTTCTGTGCAACATGCTGGGGCTGAAGGGGGTTAGATTTATGTAGTGGCAGTCAAAACTGTCACCTGCACTAATACCTCTCCAGTCTCTTTCTTTTTTAAGTCTTCCCCTAGCCCCAATTCCTAAAGTCCAAATCTAACCCATAATTCACTAGTGTTGTCTCTCACCTTGACGTACACCTAGTAAATGTGTAAAGCATTCCAGTGGGATTTGCTCCAATTTTAATAACAGCGCATTTCAGGCCCTGGGGGGGGTTGAGGGGACGGGGGTGGGTGTATCAGTTACTAGTTTTTAAGGATCCTGGCACAGGCTCCGGGAACCCCTAAGCTCCGGCCCAGAGACCTCATCCAAAATCAACATAAGGGACAAGCAGGCAATTTTGGAAAACGTAGTTTCCAGTTTCTCCGCATATTTTCCTGGTGTGCAGTAGTCATGCTGACCATGATGAAATTTGGTTTTGGCTCCAGTCCAGGACATTACCTGTGTGAGTGTCAGGTGATAGCCTAACTAATTACCTTGGAAGGCAAACAGAGAATCTTTTCCGTAAAGATTTCACAGAGCCTCCTGCTCCAGCAAACGTGTTGCTCCTGCGGTATAAATGTGTTCTCTTGGCTAATGAAGGACATTTCCTTAACTGAATCACCCGCTAGTTTCTGCCTCTAGGGGGAGCTTAATCCACTTTTTCTTGTTTTCTCCTACAGTGGACACTGGCAAGAGTTTAGGTGAAACCTTTGTGAGTAGGTATTGATTTATGGCCTGGGCTTGAGGTGTACATCTCTCCAGGGGCATGCAGCCTGCCTGGACACAAGTGTGTGTGAACAGTGGCTCTCAGACATCACTGACACTCTGTCGAGCCACAGGACCAAGAACCACTGATTGGACTCTGTGGTCTGTGGTGTGTGTGTCTCACACACACACACACACACACACACACACACACACACACACACACACACACACACACACACACACACACACACACACACACACACACACACACACACACACACACTCACACACCACAGCAGACCAAAACCCTCAATCACTGGGTCTTGGTCCAGTCTGTGCCCCCGTGTTTCAGAGTTGAGTGACACGCTGCCTGCAGTGCACTCATTAGAATCTATGTTTCACAAGCAGAGAAGGGATAGTAAATCGTTCAACCCTCAGTGTTGTTGTAGCTGGCCCCCAAACAAGCCACTCTCTGTCTACTTTATTAGAGTTTAAAAAGTGGATTTCGTGTAGTTTTTGGCAACTTTGAAAAACATGTACAAACAATGGAATCTATTGGTGTAAGTGACAAGACCGCAACATGAGGAAAACTTGTTCAGTCTTTCAAAGAAGCCCTTTCGGTTTCTCAAGCCCTCTGCTACTTGGAGACTGACAAAAACATCATTAGAAAACAAAAACATCCCATTTATGTTTTCAATCACACCAGAAAAAAGGAGTATGCTTTGGGAATATTGTTTAGTTGTGGGAAGGTGCTTTGTGATCCCTCATCACATGGTCAAGGCCTTTGCTCTGGTGCTGAGTTAACAGATTCTCTCCCTTGCGGCCCCCGCTCTTAAATCAGATCAGCTTTATTTCAAATGCTACATCTAAGGGCCCCCATCCCATGTCTAACTACCTAGTCTTTTGTTTGCCCATGTTTTCCCTTTCCTCTGTGGATTGGCTGGCTCTGACCGTGTAATAGAGCACATACTGGCCAAGTGAGGCAGCCTGCTGTGACCAGATCAGATGTGTGCTCCTGATTATGAAATTCCCTTTTAGTCACTGACAGACATGGTAATAAATGTGTCCATAAATTGAATTTGGGGCTTTTGAAAAGGAGCAGGAATATCTAAGGAGCATTTCAGCTGATTGTCTCCAGCCGACATGGCAGCGCTTCAGTGGGATTTTAGGGGAAAACGGATCCGGCTGTTGTGCGGTTGGAGGGCTGGGAGTATTTTTTTTTTTTTTTAGGGGGGTGTAGGTGGGGGTTCGGGACGTATGCCCAGCCAAGCAAAATAAAGACTGCTTTATTGCTAGTCAGAAAATCATTTGATTGAGTTTGTGCAAATAAGAAGACAGAGAGCAGTCTGTAGTGTATATGTTCATGTTTATGTGGGTGTGCGTTTGGATGTAATTGTGTTTGCATGTGTTTGAGGATGTATATGTAGAAGCTTGAGGCCCTTTGTTCTGCCTCCGCTATATACTAAACAGGAGCATGTTTCTAAATCATTCCAATAACTCTAACGGGATGCACAGTGCATTAACACTTATAGATACTCCCTTTTACAATAACACTACTGAATTCTGGTGAAGTGGTGTTGACAGCTGAACTGCGGTACAAGGCCATGGCTTTTCTACTCAATTCCTCCCTGGATTAGGCATTTGATGTTCTTTCACGAATGGTAAAATATGACAAAATATTTATATCTACCTCATTCATTTCATTGCCCCTACATTTATTTCCAACATGTTCAATAAATATACTATATGGCTAATGGCAAAATACGCGGACACGCTGGCATATTGTGTAAACCGTGAGTGAGGAAACGCTCGGCTTCAGGCTGTATTCCATGACAATTCATAAAATAGCCACTCGTTAAAAAAATATCAGCATTTATTCTTCTTCTTATTATTATTATTACTATTAATATTATTATTAATAATAATAATAATAATAATAATAATAATAATAATAAAAAAAGTGTGTGCAAAACAGTAGACTAGTCATATAGTGACAGTCTGCAGGTCACAGTCAGGGTAAAGAAAAACACACATGCAACAGTTATTTGTCATTGCTGACAACTCTGATGTCATGGCAGCTGTCAAGAAAAGAAAGTTACATTCAGAATGTTGCACTGTTATTTGTTTTTGCTTTGTGAGAAGCCACATGCAGAAATGAAAAAGACCAGTCTGAAGCATCATTACAGCTGGAAACACGCAGCTGGATCTTGAATAAAATGAAAGCTATAGTCCTTGAATTTTGAAACAAGTTTTTACAATATTTAAACCCATGCAATAAAACAATAGCAAACACACTGATTGTCACGACCAAACACACTGATTTGCTGGCAAACCTGTCAATATCTGGCCTGCCTACATGCCAGACTTGTTTCCCCCTTCAGACATTTTTCACTTATTGGTGGCTTTCCAGATGTGAAGAAGAGTTCAAGAAATAACTTTAAAAAGTGTTTCAGGAACAAATTACAATCCCAAGCTACAATGCACTCTGGCCACGTTTGCATGCTGAACAAACATCTTTCACAAGACCACATTTTGACAGATATATAATGTGAAGTTTCTTTCAATCACAAATGAGCAGATAGGGTTTAAAAAATAAATGTCAAATAACACCATTATCCTTGTCATTCATGAATTGTGACACGGATGTGCCGGAAACACATGGGGAAGAAAAAAAAACAACACGACTTATATTGATAATATTATGGTTGTTTTACTTTGGACTTACTTTAAACCACTTGTTTAGTTGATCCTGTTGATAAAGTAAGTTATATTAGATGGTTGTAGTTTTAAAAAGTATGGATTGCTGCAAAAATAGTGGCAATAAAACACTTTCTCACAGGTTTTTAAACTATTTTAAGAGACACTCTCTGGTCTGTGATGACTTTGTGAAGTACAAGGTCAAAAGTGACATATGGATTATAAGGAGTGATCATTCCAATATCGAACCAGCTCCTTACATTTGTGTGCAGATAACAAAAGTGTATTAAGCCAAGCTAAGTGACACTATGCTAAGCTATAGAGCACAACTCCAGCCACATTAGTTTAATGGTCACCAAGAAAGGAAACAGTGTGTAAGAGCTTACTTAAGTGTACGTATTTAGCCTGGTCAGTCACGAGGGGAGGGACACAACAAACTTCTCAGAGTTGTGTGACACACGTAACTCAGCCACCAAGAGTCACACATCCCCATGTGTTTGCCAGGCTTTGGGTTTGATTTTCAAGCAGACGTGAAGTGACGGGTCTGGAAGGTTCCCCTGGGGCAGAGGGCAAGCCTGAGTCATGGCCAGAGAACAAGCAGCAGTAGTCAGAGTCCTGGTTTAGAACTGGCAATCTAAAATTATGTTGTGAAACCGTTACCCTTCATTATTTATTCACCATAGACATCTGTCTTGGCAAAGTGTATTGGTCTGTGATTTTTATCACGGGCCTCTCACTTTCCTTTAACTTCTGTCTTCGCCCTTTTTCTTGTTTCTCTATCTAATTTCCCTTTATCTCTGTGACATTCACAGAGATGTCTGCCTGACTGTCTCTTTCCATTCCTTTCTTTCTGCATCTGTCTCTCCTGCCTTTCTTTGAAATGTTATGATTCACTGGCTGTGATCTCTGTAAACTGTCTCCTTGAAGTCTGCTTGTCTCCCAATTGCAACCACAGAATGGTACATCATTTCTATTACATGTAATTTCCTGCGTTTTATAAGGTACATTTACTCACTCTACAATGATGAAGACTGTTCTTTTCTCCAGCTGAGTTCAAAAATATCTGTCTCTTATACCATGGTCGTGTACATGGAAACTATTATCTCGGGGTGGGATTGTGCCAGGAATGGGCTAGTGTGTCTCTGGGTAACATTTTGCAACTTGGATTCAAGTAGAAGGAAGATTGTTTGAATTATAATACCATGATAAGACAATAACATCAATCCTTCTTTTTGTAGAAGACATAGTTTGGCCGGTGCAGCAGTGACACATAATAACAGAGGGCTTCATCATGAGCTGACATTCTTTATAATGTATAATAAACTGTTTAAAGGTGCCTTTTAATGAAGGCATAAAAACTAAGCAAATAACTCTATGACATAAATTAAAGGGCATGTTATGATAAGCTGCAGGAAATGTTCGAAAAACAAAACTTCATTCCTTAAATCATCATAAAACCTAAGCCCATTTAAATGTCTCCACCTGTGTTACCTTTGTGCCATGCAACATTGCAGACGGGCTCAATTACACTGTTATTCTTAATTATGTTTCTTTCTCATTCTCTCTCTCTCGCTTGTCCTCCCAATAAAAAAGAGGCCAATAAATCACTTAGCTGTCTCTGTGGGTTTTGGGGTATTGGTGTTGGAGCATGTTGTCCCACCATGCCAGCTGAGTAGACATGACTATCAAAGCACCCCTGACTCTTAAAAACCAACATGGTGAAGATTACATTTTGGTTGAAGAGACTAATAAATCTTGGCCGAGTGTGGCCGTAGAAGTGGAGAAAAAGAAAAAAAAGCTCTCCATGACAGCTGCCATCTTAGTGATGTGGATCCTTCACTGGGGGGGAAAGGGGAAGCCACATAAGAGGAGGTTTGTGTTAGCACAAGGTAGATGAGGTGCACGGGGGAGTCTGTGGGAGGATACAAGGGGTGCTAACTCTAATATTGAAGCAGCTCTTTACATTTGTATGCAGATAACAATGTGTATTATGATCTACACCAAGGCTATTCAAGGCCAGAACCGGCCCTTCAAGCAATTTGGACTGGCCCGCGGCCCATTAACCCATAAATAATGAATATATTATTAAAAAAGCCAATAAAACCGTTGCTTCGCCTATTTCTGGCACTTGACACTTTGCGTCCCTTTTTGGCAAATACTAGTACAGCTGTAATTGTAGGCAAACCTATGTATGTACCTGAATATTTTGCACTATGAGCCAACTGTAGCGATACCTGTGTCTTGTTGGTACTGTAACTTTTATTTTTTGCAAAAATAGCCTTTTGTGGCCATCGCACCTTAATGTTGTTTATATTGTTACCTCTAATTTTGTAAGAGCCAATTGTGACTGTTATACCCAAATGTTTGTGGTACTGTAACTGTAAACTTTTTGCACTGTACACAAATTGTATTGTACTTGAATGTTGGTGGTTTTGTTACTTACCTTTTTGCACAATACTAGCAGCCATTTCAATAAATAAGTGCTAAGTAATTTATAACATTTTATATCTATTTCTATCCGTTTACTGTACATGCAACACAAAATAGTAGTACTGGGGTTGACCGGCCCACTGGCTGGACAGCCTTCCTAAAAGCTGGCCCTCCGGAAATTTTAGTTGAGTAGCCCTGATCTACACTTTCATCGCCTACGAAGATGGTGAGTCCCAAGTCTAATGAAGTGACGTAAAATCTGTTAAGCATTTGATCTTGCAACTAAAGAACGCACGCTTGTAGATAAAAGTCTTTTAAATTCTTAGGATCTGCAAGTCGGTTCCAGCACGACCCATTAACAAATTTATGGGACGATTGTTTAGATGTGCGGTCATTCAGCTCTCGTTGCTGGATGTTAGCATTAACTCGGGGCTTATTTGGAGTCACTGCAGTGTGTCCACAGCGGTGATCTCTGTTGTTTTTTCATCTCCAGGGCCTGGTTGACAGGAACAACTTGTGTAATGCCATCAACAGCCTGTCGAGGCTAATTAAAACACACATCTACAAATCTGCCAGCAATTACTACACCCAGAAACATTTGGTGCCACTCAGAAAATTTAGGCAGAAAAGGCTGTGTTTACCGTACTAGCTTTTCATTTCTCAAAGTGTTCCCACAAAACAAATACTGGTTAGAGCCCTGTTTGATATAGCAACGTTCATATTTATTTTACCATTTAAATGTTACAAAAATGTAGGCAGTGGGAGACATGATAATGGAATCCAGATTTTGGCTTTATTTAATTTTTAGCTCTGCATGGAGTCATCTCATTTTAGATTATAGCCCTGTGTAAACTGTGCTGTTTGTGCCTCTTAGGGTTGTATTGTGTAACAGTGTTGTGTCCCAGTCATCTGGATATGCTTTGCTGTCCTCAACACAGCACACTCCTGGTCTGCTTCACTCCCAACCCACAATGATCATGCGGTTCATCTATTTCGCCCAGTAACAAAAACAGCAAAGTGGGCCATTTGTATGCAAATGCAGGGGAATGACATTTAAAAGTTCCCGTTCTTTTGCATACAATCAAATCAATAGCACAGGTGGAAGTGTGTGTGTGTCCATGCAAACGTGTTGGATATCTCACACTCTGTAGTATATATATGTTATGAATCAATACTGGTGCCACTCAGAAATATCGGAGATGATCTTTTCAGGCCTTTCTTAGACACCTGGAAACACATCAACCATTCAATTAATCAGATTGTATTTATATGGAACTTTTCATGCAGACACAACTAGGAAGTTTTCAAACTACAACATAGGACAACAGCATTTCCAAAAACTGGGATGTATTAGTGTGTATGTGGCCTGAAACAGCACGCACACAGCTTAAAAGTGCCATATATAAGAATGTGGCCAAAAACGGTTACTACATTCAAATTCAAAATACCGAAGTCTTTTCGGTTTCGTTTTCTAACTGGCAACCCGTGGTTGCGCGGCAGCTGAGACTCTACTGACTGCAATGATTGGTAGACGGCGGTAGGTGGCGCCACATGACAAAACATGATTACAAAACATAACGTGATTTGCAGTCTGCAAAATATTGTTTTTAATGCAAATATTTTGTTGTTTTATTACATAATGCACCTTTAAAATCATGGCTTTTTTGCTTTCTTTGCAAATATATTTGAGTTTGTGTCTAGGTCTATCTGATACAAAGTTTTAGTTGTTTAAAGAGACTGACCTGATTTTACTAAACTCTGATTAAAACCCTGAATGAACAAGCTGCTGTATTAAATGCTGCTGTCATATAAACCTCAGCAACCGCTTTTTTGCCATTTTGTCAGCCAACAATATTGCTAATACTAAACAGCACCTCCATGTAATTGTTGGTGACTTGCCTACGCATTTACAGTTGCCAACATGAACCAATATTTGTGGCATTTGGCTCTGATGGTAATTTCCAAACCTGCCGCAGAATGCACAATGTTTACATTGTATTTGCAGAATGGAAACACTCACTCCCGCAACGTGTGTGTACACTATGCTAGTCTCTGTGTCATACAATGAATAGCATTTTTCTGTTTATTCAGAATTTTTTATACTTGATTTCTTCTTTTCTCATTGTACAATCAAACAATGTGTTACCCTGTTTCAGTACATGCATTTCTCTTGGTTTTGTTTGTGTGGCCATGGAGGACTGTGGCAACCTTTCAAAGCTAAGTAAAATAATAAGTACAATAAAATAATAATAAAACTAATAATAAAAAAAAACACATGATGTTTACCAGAAGATCTCCACCCATTAGCAGGTGTTGACAAAAGTCAATCACAAAGCCAGCGTGACGCACACGGCGCATCACTTGGCATGAGGGAGTTGAAAAACAGGCATCGATGAATGTGTTATTGTTTCGGATGTCGTTTCATGAATCACTCCTTTGTCAGTGGTAAGTACAAGGTAGCTGCCACATATCAAGTTGTAATCACCTGCTTTGATCCTCGTGAGTGGATTAGTGTGTGTTTCATGTTTAGTTTGTCTTAAAACATATAGTTGTCCAATGTTTCATTTTCAATGTAAATATTACATTGAACTTGCGACACCCCCGAAATCCCAAATGTCCACTGTTAGTGCTTTAGAGTGAATTGTGTTCAGTAACGGGGAGAATGCCTTCAATGTAAGTTGTGAAGATGTGTTAATTGTTTTTTAATGTACAGTTGTTTTTGATGATACAGTGTACCTGATGGTTAAAGTGAAAGAGAGAAGTTTCTATTAGAGGACACATGGAGATGGTCCCTGTGGGCCATTGAACTGAGGGGGCTGATGGGGATTAGTTTGGCTGCTGAGGAACACCTGTCTGTCACTGACGGATCCCCCCCTGCCAACCCACAGAAGGATCATGGGAGCAGTGGGCCCCTACATAACTTCCTCTTTCCTCCTCCCCAATAACACTAATGTTTTTTCCCCTGTCTTAACCCTCTTCTGTGGTATTCCTTAGCCTGCATATCTAACATTCTGTGAGGGGGGTTGTGTGGTGCTAGAAGGAGGGTGCAGAAGGGGGGGGGGGGTGGGGGAAAGGGCTGGGACAGTTTTGTTGGATGACCAGCTGTGTGCCAGCTGTGTGCCAGTGGAGCGCTGAGTGGCGTGGAGAAAGGCCTATTATCTCCCACACGCACACACTCTCCCTCATCTTTGACACCCCAAACCCTGGCCCTATGAAATCAGGCAGACAGATTCTGCTAAACCCATCACTCCTCCTTATACATGCATGTGGTCTCCTCATGCACATACCCAGCGATATCCGCACACACTTATTCAGAGGGTGGTGAGAGGGTTTATTTCCCCCCCCGCTCCAATGCAGCCACACACGCGCAGATACACAGAAGGCCCGTGAGCTTCCGTGCCATCCTCCGTGCGTCACCGCGTCTGACACACAGGACTAAACAAGTCATGAGAGCATGGCTCGAATCATCCATACGCAATGTGTGATCTGCCTGTGCTCTCAGTCAGCCAACCCCATTGCACAGCTAGTGGACACCTCTCACTTCTGGTAGGATATGAGCAATTATCAAAAAAAAAAAAAAAAGACCTTTTAGCTCTGCCAGCTGATTGGTGGCCAGCTCCTGCATATGTCTGTAATTCACTCTGACATTTCATATCCTCACTTGTCACAGTCTTTATTGTGCATTGCCACAATATAAACAATAATGATGAAGTAATAATGAAATCGGAGGCAATATAATCATTTTGTTTTCCCACTGCTCCAATGTCCACTGGTTGAACCTGTGGGAGACAGCTGATAAGTGGGCTTTCTTGTGTGGAGTGGAGGTCCCTGGAGAGTGAGCAGAGGCAGCCGGGGGGAGTCTTCCCAAGTCAGCCCAGGGGAAATGGATGACAGTTACACTACCCTCCGGCCAATTAACTGTCATTCTAGCTGTTGGTTTAACTTGCTGACCTTACCTCTTCTTTGCTGTTTGGCTTATCATTTCCGGAATAGGAGACCTCATCTGTATATGTAAAATGGACTGGTGACCTTCAGGAACGGGGAACAAAGGTCACAGTTCATGCGCCGTATATTTCTTTTGCATGACAGCAAATATGCTGAGGAGTCTTCTGGGAATTTGAAGGGAGTAGGAGGAGAGAAGTCCTGTGGGATTGAAAGAGAGCTATCTGTTATTACTTCCAATTACTCCCCAATCTCCCGCTCTATCTACCTGTAAAATGACATTAGATATGCCTGTTCTCATGGTCTCTCGCAGATGAAGGCTGTGCTTCTTGGTGATTAGGCCCACAGGAGCTTAAAGTCCGCCCTCCTTACCCCTTAGTCATCAGCCAACTGAGCGTATTCACAGCTCTGAAGATGCAAAGTTAATTTCTTAAAGGATGGCCCCGACCTTTTGTCTCTGAGAGGAAGCGTAGTCGTAAGTGGGAGGAAACTGCCATGTTTGTCCATTGGTGTGTGTGGGTTTGAGGTAGAAATGTGAATATGGGTAGAGGTCCAGTGAGCGCTGCAGTCTTTGCATGATAACAGAAAGCAGTGGGTTGCGCTAGTCCTTCTGTGAGTGGAGACACACAGTGCCCACCCATTTGTGTTTTCACCGCCCGTCTAAGGGATCAAACCTCGAGAGCCTGCTCAGCTGGAGGTGGCAGGAAGGATTCATACTGAATGCTTGACTTGCTCTGTCACTGTTCTTTCCTGTGTTTCACAGGAATCCACTTCCTTCTTCGACATCCTGACTTTGACAGCCCGAGACAGGTTGACAGTTTTTACATCAGATTAAAATATCAAGCCTTCCAGATGGCAGAATGATTGCTAATGGAGCTCTTGTAATTGGTAATTATTAACTCCCCAATGCTCCCTGAACACATGCCAGTGACTTTCTCGTTCCATCGCGCAAAGACTTTCTGTAATTAGTGGTTGTTTAAATTACCACTATTGCATGTGTCCCATTACAGGGCATAACACAGTGTTATGTTCTGTGAAGACCAGTTGTGTCGTAAAAAGGTGCGAGCTGTCTTGTCTGAGTCACATCAGGGCATACTCTTGCACATACTGTATATTCTACTTGGCAACTTGTGCAACTGTGGTTGTGATAAACTGCCGTCCTTATGTTTTCTCTAAGAAGTCTTCAGGCAACTTGTCTTGACTAGATGAGTGCAATTTCCCAGGAACAGATGAGTGAGAGACAGACTTGTGTGGGAGAACAGAATTTGGCTCAGCAATGCTCTTTTGTGCCTGCATTCGGTTTCCTTATTACGAGGCAGAAGTCTACTTTCCTGCCACTGTACGATCACTCTGTCGCTCGCCATTTAATTCTCGAATAAACACTAACAAAACAAACGCATGCATGAATGCACGCACGCACACACGCAGACACACACACACACACACAATTTGTGGAATGGCTCTCACCATTTCTCATTTGCATGGCAAAGCCATTATCTGGCTGTGTGGTGTCATGCTGACAATGTGCCTGACAACAAGTTTATCTAAGCACAAAGAAAAGTTAAGAAGAATGGAGTACTTTCTCTCACTCCTCTCTTCCTCTGCTTTTTCTTCCTCACACAGTCTCATCCTGCATGACAGAGCAGCAAATCCATAAACCCATGGTAAATACTTTGTAAAAAAACGTCTTTTAGCTCTGTGCCCTCCTTGGTCCGTGTTCCATTTCTTCATAATGTTTTATTTTTACTTAAAAAAAAGTATAATTTACTGTAAATTACTACAACCAAATGTGCTACTGCGATGAGATGTTGGCCAGGTCTTCTTTGGAAAGAGGATCTATGTTCACAGCGGGCTTACCTCAGTTAAACCAAAAAATATAAAATACCAAGGTTGAGCTGCTTGTCAGTATTCATTATTAGTGGCGGATATTGGATTCTATGCAGACACATTTGTGCAGACTTTTAAGCATGGAGGACATGGAGACTATTGGCTGAACTGAGGGGAATCAATAACAGGGGTTACAACTTAGACACTGGTAGGCATCATCATTACACAGTGAAGCCCTCTCACCTGCTGTTATCGACCCCCCCCCCCCCCTCTCTCAGGTTTACAGCAGCAGCGAGCAACACTTGGCTTGTCTGGTGATGTCATACATGCTTGTGTATGTGTGTGTGGTTGTGTGTGTGTCTGGGTTTGTGGCAGCAAGGCAACTGTCTGGGTCATGCAGTAATGTGCTGGGACATGAACATCCTTATCTGCGGTATCCATGTTTCAATAATCAGTTTGTGGTGGTGTGTTGCAAAATAGTGCATGATGATAAGTTGGAGCTGCCGTGTCCAGCGCTGGTCGAGTCTCTGTTGTTTCTGTGTTGTGCTGATAAGCGGTCTCAGCTCTGGCTGGCTAAACAATTTCCTGTACATGGTTTACCCCTTAACTAAGACCACATCACTTCTAAAGAACAATGATTACCAAGGGGGCCGTTTGGAGACACATACCTACCACATGGAACACTGAAATATGTGTTTGATATATTTAAAAACATTCTAACATACAGCAATGGTTTTATCTTGAAGATAAAATAAAAATTATTATTATATGCCTAAATTCCAAAGCAACAGTGTGAAACATCATAGTATCTATCGACTTTAGAATGGTAATAAGTAGTAAAATGTTAGGAATATGATATATTCTAGAAAGGCAGGTCTGGAGAAGAACAGAAAGCACATTCTTACATCCACATGCTCTGTCTTAAAATAAGTGCAGAGCTGTGCGCTCATTAGTTCTTGATATAAGCCCTATTAAAGATGTTTCACGGATACTGAATCAATTTCATTTAGCTGTAAACTGTGAATAGGAATCCAGATCAATCCCACTTCTCATATTACCCAGGAGAGTTTTTTTTACAGAGTTTCACATTGGCTGTATATGCAGACGCAAAAGTGAAAACAGTATATAAAAAGGAACCTCATATCTGCGGTGTGGTGGCACTGATAGGGAGGTGATGGAGTTGGAGCCTGTGAAAATGAACTCAGAGGAATAAAAAAAAGGATGTGGATCAGAGAGATGGACAGCAGCAGTGATCATCGTTAGACTTCCTGTGCACCCCCCCCCCCCACCCCATCAACGCCTTCCTTTGCATTACCATTATTAAAAAAAAGAGAGGACTCTCTTAATAAAGTCTATTAATCACACCGGGGGAGTCTGTTCATCTGTTCGGCCTCTCGTGAGGGTCTCTAATCAATCAAGTTTGCGGGTAATGTATTCATGGGAGATGTAAGAAAGGACTTGTTTGACAGTGTTCCAAGGAGGAAGAATTTATTAAGTTCCCTTCACCAGTCAGCTAGTACTGAGGAGTCATGAATACACCCCCACCATCCTTTCCCCCCTCCCTTGTCCTCGCTGCCTTGCGCTATGAATAAAAAGGCCTTCATAATGTATGAAGTCCGTACAAATATTGGAACCCTCCAAAATATGTCCTCTCATTAACAGTGATGAGTGAAAGCCAGAGTATTGGCATTTGTCAGATACGCTCTGAGTGTAAAGGCACTGTTGTACAAGGCCTCTGCTGTGTCGGATGATGTCGAGACATCACTCTCTCGCAATCCTCTCAAAAGCCAGAGAAAATGTGTCTTATTAGTTCACACGAGGTGGCAAAATTCTGTGCTACAGCGCTGACTAATGTACAAAGCTGAGAAAGTGCAGGGCTGATGGTTTACTGGGGCCTCTGTTAGCGACGTGTGAGTGGAGAGGGTGTGGAGAGGGGACATCAGGCTGGTAAAATCATGCAGCTGTTGGAAGCAGCGATGAGGGCAGGCCGGGCTTTTCTCCATGAACCTGCCTCTCTGTTCATCTTCTCATTAAATGTTTTAGGAGCACATTGACACGGTGAAGATATGAGGTAATTCAGCTTCTCCAACAAACATCCAACAGTGTATTCTGGTCCCTATCATTTTTCTCTTTAAAAAAATAATATTCACAAGCGTACACACTCACGACAATATTGTACGACTTAAGAAAAGTTAGAAACACGCACGTATTAGGGCTAAAACATGTTTTTATAGGGAGTATGCATAAAAAGCCATTATTGCCTTTGCTTTGTCCTGGGGAAGAGCTGAAAGGAGGCTATGCTTGGCTTCAAAGCTGCATTTCCATAATTGCCCTGTAACTTGGGCCTGTCTGCAGGACCTGAAGGGGGCTAAGAAAAGCACAATCTTTCAGCTGAGTGAACGGCAAAGCCCCAACGCCTCTCCCTCTGGCCTGTCGGCCTGTCGCCCCCTTCCCCACTTGTTGCCTTTTGGATTCGGTGACAGAATTCCCCTCTCTAACCTCCATCAACAAAAGGCATGAAATCAGTGCCCTCCCTCTCTCCCACTTCGGCCCCAGAGAATGTCACTCCTTCAGGGCCTTTTGTCCTTTGCTCAGCCCAGGGAAACACAACAACCCCTTCTCTCCCTTCTCCCTGGCTATTGTTTAACATACTGCTGCTTGCACTTTCACTCACATTCTTAATAATGAATGTGCCATAAAACATGTAGGAGACACCGAAGTTGCATATATGTGGCACTGGTGTAATTGAATTTGCCACCTCTCCTTCTCTTTTCTCGGCTCGGAGTGCGACCGCTGTAGCGAACTGCCGCGGAGTGTAAGCCCGTGTATGAAGGTATGTGGTGTGTGTGGGACATGTGTTACTGAGAGTGAATCTCCGCTCCTCCTGTGGTCAGCCAACACACAGGCCCTGCGCTTTGGAAAAGGGCAACCCCTCTCTTGGCCTGGGCAAGCACGGGGAGAGAGGGGGGGGCACGGTTGACAGTGGCTCATAAAAGGATTACTCCACCACACAAAGACAGTGGGCCGCTTCTGAGATCAACTAGTCCACAAAAGGGATGACATTCGTCTGTCTCAGTGGCAGGAGGGGGTGTGGCAGAAGGGTCCCTGCTTTGGGATAGGAGGAGGAGGAGGAGGAGGAGGAGGAGGAGGAGGAGGAGGTGGCACCGGTTTTGGGGTTACAATGACAGAAGGGGTGCAAGAGGTGAAAAAACAAGACTGACCCTCTTTATTTGCAACAGCCTCCTCTTTCACTCGGCACCTCTGGCCCCCTCCATTGGGCCGCTCTAGTGTTTATTTACTCCACAGCTTCTTCCCATTCACACATGCTTCTCTGATGGCTCCAGTGGCCAGACCCTTTCAGCCGCCCGGCACTGCTGTCCACCTTCTCCGGGATCAATGAACACTTCGGGAGACAGATTAAATTTCCTTTTAATGATTCCATCTTTCTCGGATTCACCCCCCCCCCCCCCCTCCTCTCTAAATGGCGCTCTCTGACAGTGCATTACTTTTTCTACACATGGCCTCAGAGTTTGAGGGCGAAAAAGGAGCAGAAGTCAACATTGCTTAGGGCAAGAAAAGCATTGTTATTACATGGGAAATGTAGGACATGTTGCATTGCATCACGTGTGTGTGTTTCCTGGATTCAAAACACCACAGAACTTTCCTTCAATGAGTAAATTATTGTCCAGTTGTGAGAATATTTACCTTGTCACATTTCAAGTGTTTTGTAGCTGTTTTAAACCCTGTAGAAAACACGCTCCTATTATTTTTCAACCTATTCTGTTTGTTTTACTTTGCTCACAGCCTTGTGTTGAGTGCCTCCGTGCTTCTTTAGGCATGTCGAGCACTGCAGTGCTACAGTGTGCCCTGCAGATACCGAGCATTTAACACAGCATGGACCTGAGGAATAATGCGAGGAGTCAATGTTGATTATTGCTCATTAGCCAGGAGAACATCCACTTAACGTGCGAGGGAAAGGAGTGACACGCCATGCCCCACTGGAAATGGTCCCTGCGTAGCTCGGTGCTAAATGTTAGCTAATGCATTCCATTTGTAACGGTGGAGAAGGTTAGACACGTATGCCAACATAAGCGGGCGTGATTACTTTGTTTCTGCAGAGGTATTTTAATCCCTAATTTCATGGAGTGATCAGATGAGAGGCCCTGAGCTCCAGACATGATCACTGGCCCTTCAGTAGCATTTCAATCGAATCTGGCTGATCAAGAGGGGGCTTGTTCTGGGCCCCCTGAGGACATCCTGTGAACAGTAAACCAATGAGCATCCTTAGAGTTTCACATGCTGCTCTCAAGTGCCACATTTTAATCTGTAGTTTCAACTTTAGAACGTTAATTTCATGGTATTTTGTTTTACTAATATTTATAGGGGATTTAATTCATGTAAATCTTAAAGGTTTTTTCTTAGCACCTATTTTTTTTTTTCATTTCAAATGATCAGTGCCAGTCATTTGAAGCCACTTCTTTCAAGAAAGTAGACATCAATATACAAGAATGAAGAAATAAATAAAAAAAATAAAAAGCTGTTCCATCAATCAGCGAGCTGCTGCCACTTATGAATATGCATCTCGCTGGTTATGGGGCTTTCAAGGCAGATAATTGATTAGACAGCAAAGCAACATGGTGAGAGCAGCTCCTGAAGGCTCCGCAGTCTTTGCCTCGGCTGATTTGGGGGTTTGTTTAAAAGCATCCTAAACCTGGAGAGGATACGGCTCCATCGAATCAACGCTTTTCATCTGCCTTTGCTGTCTCGAATCGCAGACATTAAAAGCCATTGTCCTCGCTGGCCATCTCAATCGAGGATTGTGGTTTGTGTTTTAATATTGTTGTTTTAAATACAAAGCGCAACCATAATTCAAAAAAATATTTAAACTATATATAAAAAAGAAATAGAATACGATTTTAATGAATAATAATACAAATATCAACACAATAATAAAGCATTTTCGTTGAAAATATGCGGTGAGTTAAGAAATCCGCGTCAGTCCCTTACTAAAAAATTATATTTTGTTAGAATGTTTTAAAAAGTAAAATACAGTTTGACAGATTTTTACTAAGATGGTTGGAAAACAAGGATTTGCATGAATAAGACTTTCATGTCTCATGCGAGGGTTTCTTTAAAGGCTGGAGATATTTTTGAAATCTTGGTGAAATTTAAATAATGTTATTGACAGCGTTGTTTCCCCCATATATTTTTCCTCTGTTTTTTTTCTCCCATTTTCGTTCTTTTATCTTTTATTTAATCGGACCTGAATTTAGAAAAAAACAAAAAAACAAGAAAGATGGTGAGACGTGTGAAGAAGCTCTTTAGGGAAAGTTCAGAAGAAATTCTTCACTGGCGAGTTTTTTTTTATTTATTTTTTTTAAACCTGAATTTTATGTTTTTGCACATTAAGATAACGAGTGAAATTTAAAAAAAACAAGTATTTTTAGAAAATTGGATTAAAGAAATAGAAGGGTGAATTAAATAAAAATAAAGTAACCTCTTGTATTTAGCATTTAATAAGGTTTTTGTTTTTTAATGGCAGATGCATTGCACTTTGTACTTCATAAAATCACAACACACGCGTTAAAACGTGTGATATAGTGACAAACTGATAAGAATAAATGCTACTATCGAATTCAACATCAAAAGTGAGGAATAAATAATAGTGGGACGAAAAATGGAGAGAGAAAAAAAACCACATGAGAACAAAGTGTGTGTGTGTGTGTGTATGTGTGTGTGTGTGTGTGTGTGTGTGCATCAGAACATGGCCGACTGCAAGTGACTGTAGAGGGAGCTCCAACACTAAGTTTACATAAACTTCCTATATGCAAAGGCTTCACACACACACACACACACACAGACGCACGCACACACATGCAAATGATCACATCACAAGGGGGGGAAACAAAATAAATGATGTTATTATTAGTTATGCAGCGGGCGATATATTATACTTATACCGAAAGAGCAACGGTATCTGAGTAAAATGTATGATACACGTGAGGAGCTATTACAAATTGCAGTACAAATTGATCATGATGGGATCTGGGCATTTGCATTGTGTCGAGGCAAAAATCCATCTTTAGGATCAGCTGAACGAGTCCGAACCAAAGCGATGGCGTAACAGTAATTCATTACCTAAACTATCATCATAGAGCATACAATTTAAGACGAGAATTAATGAAAGAATTATTCATTTTAATGCGCCCGCTGCACCTCTATAGGGATAATCCCACAACATGAATATCCAAATGTATGCCCCAGTACTGGCTAATTAGCCTTAAGTCCCATCCACCATAAAAGTGTGATGAATCCCTCTCGAATATTTACTTATCTGCCACGGAGGATGAAGTCTGTGCCTCAGGCTGTCCATGCACAGACACACACACACACACGCGCGCACACACACACTCCCAAACCAAGGCAATGCAATCCAAGCTGCACTCCACAATAACAGCCACCATCAAAAGCAGCTGTCAAAATACAAGCCCCCGCTCAAAAACAAACAATTTTCCTTAAAGTTGCAGCAGTTCATTTATTAGCCAAAAATATAGTCTTTCTTGTACAATTTAGTTCACAATTATGTACACATTCTTAACTTTATATACAAAAAAAACATTTGAACATCAAATCCTCACAGAACTTACAAAAAAAAAAAAAAAAAAAAAAAAAAAAAGAGAGAGAACTCACAGACTACAGGTTCATACATTATTACATTAGCAGTTTTACACAGGACATGCTTACAATGTAAGTATACAGAGATGCATTATTCTTATTTTACATTCCATATTCAAATAAAAATATGTTTTTTTAAAAAAAGAGGTGATAGGTGAGGGTTTGTGGGAAGGAGAGAGACCGAGAAAGAGAGAGAGAGAGAGGCGAAAGTTGTTCTGGTTGGTTCTGAGGCCTGGGATATACGGGGTGAAACGAAATTTCAAAAAGTAAAAAAAAAAAATGAGTGATGTAAAGAAATAACACAAATAATTGCCTCGTGTGGAGCTAAAAAAAAACAAAAACAACACAACGTATGATATAAAAGTGACAATTGCCTGTAGTTGATTCGCATTGAGCTCATTTGCATGACCAAACAAGTGTAACATAGGCCTTGACGAAATAACACAAGCGCACACAGAGGGATAAAAGAAACAGAATAAAAGCTAAAATAATGGCTGTTTTTTTGTATTGAAACACGTGATATGGCACCGACATTTAAAAAAATCCTCAAAGTTATTAATTTATAGCCTCACAGTTTGTTTGTTTGTTTGTTTTGAAGTGGATGGAAAGCTGTTTTAAACTTCTCTTCTGCAGCCAAGGCACTATTCTCTGAAAACGAGGCAATGGAAATTAAAAATTAAAACTGAGTGAAACTATATCAGAGCCAATCTCGGAGCTCAGTGAAATTTACTGTTGAAAACCATTTTGGTTTAATGGACTGATGGAGGGGTTTTGTGTGTGTGTGTGCGCGCGCTCGCGTGTGTGTGTGTGTGTGCACCGTAAAAATACACAAGCACACATGGATGTGACAATACTAAATAAAATAAAAATGAACAGCTTTCACACAAATCCACGTTTTCTTAAATGCTCTCTGTGTTTTTAAGCAGCCACACACACACACTCTCTCTCTCACACACACACTGTAACACTGTTCATCCATGTGGCCTATACAGAAAGAAACTAAATCCACAAAGAGGCAAATGAAGAAGATGAAGAAGGAGAAGATGAAGAAGGCATAAGAAGGGTCTAAAATAATTAATGACGAAGGGGGAAAAAAAAGGAGGACTAGTGTCTTTGTTTTTGAAGTGAGGCCTATTTATACATGCGCGTCTCAGTGTCGGGAACATGTACCTGTGAGTGGAGTCTCTGAACTATGACTCTTGTCCTCCGTTTGCCTGCTACTGCTGTACAGGGCCAGGCCGGTGGCTGTGGCCTGGTTTGCCAGTCCCAGATAATGGTTCGAGTTCAGTAAAGCCAGCTGATGCGCCGAGAAGGCCCGGTTCGTCCAGTTCTGGATTTTCCCAACGGGACAAGAAGAGATGAGTCTGTGCGGGGTGATAATGGTCTGCGCAGCCGGCCCTGCCGAGTTGCTGCCGTTCATTTGTGGCGATTTGCGCGGATTGTCAGGAGCCGTAGCTGTCTCTGCCAAAGACCAGATCTTTGGCTTCTGGACCGGGGCAGGGTTGTTTTCTGAGGGCGGCGAGCTCACACCGGACACCTGGTTCAGTTTGAGCTGCTCTTCGTTTGGCTGCGCCGCTTTGATGGTCAAAGGAGAGTGATGCTGATGGAGGTGGTGGTGGTGGTGGTGGTGGCCGTGGTGGAAGTGCTCTCCTCCTCTCTCCACGTCTTTGCCATCTTTGCCCTGCACGGCCTTAAGAAACCTCTGGTCGGGCCCTTGTAAATCCTCATAGCTGTCAGAAATCTCAGAGTCACTCCTTCCGTCGAGTTTAATGTCTGAATGCAGGTCGTCCTGGTCGTCCAAGTCGTCCTTGTTCTCGATATTCTCCGTGTCGATGTTCTCCAAGTCGATCTCCTCCTCGTCCTCCCTCTTGTCCCCCTCCTCCCCCTCGTGATCGCTGCTGTAAACATTCCCCTCTTCGTCGGTGCGGTTCCGGGGGGCCCAGGTCATCTTGTTCTCCTTCTTTAGTCTCCTCCTGGCGTTGGCGAACCAGGTGGACACCTGCGTGAGGGTCATTTTGGTGATGATGGCCAGCATGATCTTCTCGCCCTTGGTTGGGTAGGGGTTCTTGCGGTGCTCGCTGAGCCAGGCCTTCAGGGTGCTGGTGCTCTCCCTGGTGGCGTTTTTGGGTCTGGATGGGTCACCGAAATGATACTGGCCGTATGGGTAGAAAGCAGGGTGATGGTGGGAGAAGCCTGGGTGCTGGACACCGGGACTGTCTTTCAGTTCATACTGAGCTCCCTACAAAAACACAAAGCACCAAAGAGCAGAGGATTCATTAGACTCACAGTGTAAACAACTCAGATTGTGTCTGTATGGAACAATAATGTGGACGTGGATTTAATATAACATACAAAAAACAGATTATTACAGGATTAATGTGCAAACAAACAACACTTAAATTCTCATTTGCATCCCAGCAAATTCACAACTTAGGAAAAACAAATAAACCATCGTTAAATGGAAGTAAAATGAAAACTTTATACATGAATGGTTTGCTGTAAACAACACAGTGCATGTGTTTAATTCACTCTTTTCTTTGTCGTTTTTCTCAGTTTCAGGAAATTACGCGGTCACTGTGAACTACGGTGTTAATGTGTTACTTTTTTAACCACTTTTGACTAAATTAGAAAAAACACAACAAAAGATACTACGACAAAGTTCACCACTGCGTGCGCACCAAAAGTTCACACTTCCAAAAAGCGACAATGAATTCTCCCCGAGAGGCCGGTGCACTTTACTTTTATTTAAAAAAAAAAAATCTCCAATGGAATATTAAGAGTTATTGCTGTTTTAAGAGAAAGAACGAAAGAAAGAAAGAGAGAGAGAGTGGACTCACCAGCTGATTGAAAATGGATATGTCGTTGGAGTAGGGCAGAAACGCTCCATAGCCCTGCGCTGCCGCGGCGAAAGGAGATCCATACATAGTGGAGAGGACGTTGGAGAGCGCGCCGGACGGACTGAGCTCTGTCCCGGCCCGGGCATTGTTGGCGATCCCCTGGCGCTCCGGCGGGTATATCGGTCGGATGTACTGATATCCCAGCTGAGGGAAAGACATGGTGGCAGGAAAAGGGGGGGAAAGCTCTGCTGCAATCTCACAAAGCAAGGGGAATTGCCTCGATATCCACTTTTACAGTGTGAGCATGTGAGCAACAAAAGGTGCGAGCAAGGGAAGTCTATATTTCCTCGGGAACAGCCAGTGTAAACGATCCGGTTGCGCCCCTTATTTCTTCCTCTTCTTCTTCTTTCCACCCTCACTTCCCTATTGATCTGGATGGACTAAGGTCAGGTCCTTACAGATTGCTTTAGATTATTGGGACTCCCTTGCTCAGATTGACATTTCTAGTCGTTTAGAAGCCCCTCCTATTTCTCAAATCTCACCCCTTTTACACACACCTCCCTCTCTCTCTCTCTCCCTCTCTCTCTCTCTCTCTCTCTCTCTCGCTCTCTCTCTCTCGGATAAGTGCGTCTCGAGCTCTCATTTGAATGGAGTTTCAAGTCTCGTTTTATGGCTCGATAATCTATTTCATTTACGTGTTTGCGTTTGTCCTGCAACTACATATTTTTCGTGTTAATTGTTTTAATTAAATTTTTGTCCGGCTATACAACAGCACGCATTATGGATCCAGTGACTAACTTTTTTTTTTTTTTTTTTTTTTTTTTAAATCTGCAGATTCCTTTTTAATTCACAGAGATGTCTTTGATTAAATCCAGTGTGAGATTATTTGTTTAAAGACGCATTAAAGCAGGCCATTTGGGGCAAAATTGGGACATTTAATGTCCTTGAGTTAACAGTTTATTTTTTACTTTTTTTACCTTAACAGCAAGAATCAATAACATTAAATAAAACAAACACATAATTATAAAACAGTGAATATGAGCAGCAAAAATAGGTTGGTTCTACTTTGTAATCGCAGGTTATAAACTCTTTTTTTTTGTGTGTGTGTGTGTGTGTGAGGGGATCTCTCCTCACGTCACTTGGTGTGAGCTGAGCTTTCTTCCAGCGGCTGTGAAGTGTTGTGGACTCCTGATCCTGGGTCGGCGAATCGGAGTCACTTCATTCTTTAATTTGAGACATCAAAGAGGGAGGGGGGGGGGGGGGGTCGCATGTAGCCACTTACCATCAAAGACTGAGCTGATGATCGCGCGCATTACGCTGCTAATGAAGACTAAGTGTGAAGTGGCGATGATGATAAGAAATAAACATTTTTAGTGGATTGAGCTGAGAGGATGTTTATTCTGGGAACAGCATGAGGCAAGTTACCAAAAAAAAGGCAATATAAGTAAATAAATTAAACATTGTTATTATTATCAATAAGAATAATAAAAATAATATAAACACAAACACTTACGTTTTAAAATAATAATAATCATTTATGGATTTTAAATAAAGGCTCTTAACACACTGAAAACAAAAGGATCATCTGGGGCAGACTACACACACCTCAAGAAATCCGTTTGATAATGTCCATGCAACCTGATCTGTCATGTAAATAATGCGGCTTAAGACAAAAAACAAGGGAGTCAGAATTGAAATTCTACGAATCAATATACGAAAGTGTGTAAGGGGGACAACCTTAATCGCATTTCAACGCGACTTTTGGAGCAGCATCTGTTTTGTTAATCGTTTGCAAAAAAAAAAAAAAAAACACATGGCCTGAGTTATTATTACGATTCTTGTTATTACTATTATTCCACGCACTTTATTCCAACGCGCCCACAAATCTCACTGTATTAATAACACGCGAGCTGTTAATCTCGTCAATCTCGGTCTTTAGTTTTGATAAGGCGATCACGGTTTCCAGGAATTTCTCAACTTGTATTAACCTTTAATCTGCTTTTTGAGGCAGATAGTTATCATTGTCTGGGAGGGATAATGGCAGCTGTAATTTCTTATGTGGTGCGACATACGCGTCAGGATACGCCTTGTTTCTGTGCAACTTTGTGCTCTCTCTCTCTCTCTCTCTCTCTCTCTCTCTCTCTCTCTCTCTCTCTCTCTCTCTCTCTCTCTCTCTCTGTGTGTGTGTGTGTGTGTGTGTGTCGACATCCTCCCCAACCCGGATTATGGGGTTATTAATTACAGCGGCTTGCTGGTGCCATCCGACCGGAATGGTAATCACTACATAGCAGTCAATAGTCCGCTCACACTTAAGTCACACACACACAAACACATACTCATAACATCGACCCACAAAGTGTAGTGAAGGGTGGTTAAAGATAAGTGGATGGTATTTGGCATTTAAATGCACAGCAGCACAATGGATGCAAAGGAGAGAGAGAGAGAGAGAGAGTGTGTGTGTGTGTGTGTGTGTGTGTGTGTGTGTGTGTGTGTGTGTGTGTGTGTGTGTGTGTGTGTGTTCAGATCTGAGAGTGTACAGTGAAGTGTCTGCTGCTGCTGCTGCTGCTCCTGCTGCAGAGTCCTGATAGACACGTGTCTCCTCGCCGGGACCACGTCGCTCGGACGACGTCCACCCGCGCGCCACCCACTCCACGCCACACCACACCACACCAGCGCCGACGAGGACCCGCGTGTCTAAAATTGACTGCCTCCCCCCCAAAAGAAACCCAAACGCCACACCAACTTCACATTTTCACACGGACCTGGGAAAGTGGCGTGGCCATAAAAGCATTAGGACACCCCCCCCCCCTTCCTAAATGGAGCGTCCTCAAGTAAACAGTAAACTAACTGACTGACTTCCGCACACACAGAAAAAAAAAAAAAAATTGTTGTAACAAAATTACTATTATTATTTTTATTTTGGTAGTTGAATTTGCTTTTTAAACAAAAAAAATATTTTTTTTAAATTTAAAAGAGGGCAATCATGCACGAGTGACTTGAGGGCTGTTTTGACGCTAATTATGCACATGACACAATTTCCTCATTCTCTTAAGCAAACACATATACAGCCTCATACATGAGCTCAGTAACACTACAGTTCCTTCTTACAGCGCTGGAACGAGGATCTGCAGAACAGGCAACAGATCAAAGGCTTCAACATAGGGATTTTTTTTATTTCAAAATGTGGATCTCTTCCACAACGCCTATAGTTTGAAAAATAAATCACCCATTACATCTGTTATCAACGCATTACATCGATTTGGAGGGGCAGCCTTTGCTGATCAACAGTTATTGTAGGTGACGACTGAATAGGAAAAGCAAGTAAAGTGCGTGTGTCTAACTCTCATTTTGGAAGTCTTAAGTATTTCCTGAGAGGTTTTTTAAAGCTTGCTCTTTGTTTAGACGTCGGTTTTCATGAGCAGAAATTGCTGCTGTAAATATGATATACAGTATGTTACAGTGCAGTGGACTGACTGACTTACAGCTTTTTCAACGTAATCAAGAAAAGCTACTTGATCAGCTGGCGCCAGCTCTGATTCACAATATATCTGTTGATTTCTGTCAAAAAATAATGAAATGACAAAACACAGGAAATACATCTCTGCAATTCATTAAAGTGACTAATGTTTTTTGAATTTTTTTATCCTATTATCATATAGGCAAGAGCAACTAGTCTGTGCTGTTGGGAATGTCTGTAGCTGTCAGACATGTCACTGAAATCTGTGGGTTCAGCTAAAATGACTAACTTTGCAACACATTCGATCACCAAATACGCTCCTTCAAACTCATGTCCCATTAGGGTGAAATAAAGGGCCAATAAATCTTATGGTGTTTAAAGAACACTGAAGCTTAATCCAATAAATGAATTAGTTTCTGAAATTAATTGTTCTTAGTAGCAGAAGCAAGCGTTCTTTGAAAATACATTTAAAGTTTTTTTTTGTTTTTTTTTTTACTGTTAGAGTAATTTAAACAGTAGGACTTTAATTACATTATACCAACCAATCATGCATATTAAACAGATAGCCCAACTATGATTTGCATTAGTGGCAAAGCAAAGCATTTTGGAACTGTTCCTCCTGCTCACACCATTTGGAAACAAATTAATAGTCAATGGACTGCAACTTATTAAACTTGGTTATGACAGTGGATCAAAGTGTGAATTATTGCATTACTTTGCAAATGTTTTACACTGACTTGTTAACTTCGGGGTGTTGCCTACTACTGAATTTTAACCATCTGTCCTAGTTGGGATAAGCCTGTGGATTGAATGGGAGATCTATTTTAGATGCAGGCGTTGAGCAGAGATTTGACCAAACTTACACATTTTATAAAATGTGCTCTTTTTGGCGTAGATATTATTAACTTAAACAATGCATTTATCGGCCCATTTATATGGGATGCTGACATGTAAACTAAAATCTGCAGTTTATTATGTTCCTATGCTCCAGGAGCACAGTAGGTGCTTACTGACCCTTAATAATGTGTCTATATAATATTCAAATGAATATCTGCCCCATCGCCCCAATTAAAATGTAATTAAATAGACATTCTTTGCCAATTTTGCCTTTATAAGGTTGTAACACACATGGAACACACATAAAATATGTTGCTGTGTCAGATCAAGTAAGCACACACACTTATAAAAAGAAAATACAGGCCTGTCCAAAACATGTATACTATAATAATACCATAATATAATAATAATAAGTATATACAAGGATATAACAGTTATGGCCAGTGACCTCGTTCATATTATTGTTATCAGATTCCACCATGAAGAAGAATCATGAATGAAACAACTGTATTATAACCCTGTGCACATACTCTGGATATTTCCTATGATTTGTTAGTGTGTTGGACAATTCTGCATCAAATGTGAATTTTTTTTTTGTATTTGTTTGTTTGTTTGTTTGTTTCCTCTCTGCCCACTCAACCATCGCTCCATGTGCTGCACTTAGTCCTGTATCAGTAACACAAGGCATTGATTTTACGGTAAAGTCACTTTGTAAAGGGAATGAGTAACTCTGGGCCCCACTATCACTGTATTACACGGCTATGGCCCACGTAACAAGATGAACATTGATTCAGCATTACGGATGATCGATAATGAAATAAGTAACTTCAGAGCCAAATTAAAATGCAAGCTGGCTTGATGTTGCCAGGTTCTGTGAGAGGTGAGAGAGAGGAGAGAGGGAGGGAGGGAGGGAGGGGAGAGAAGGAGAGGTGGAGAGGAATGCAAGCAGACAGTTCCCTGTATACTGCGATATGATGATTATTTTAAGAAATGATTTTAATGACTATAATGACAGCATGGTAGCCATGGTGTCACTATTACTATTTATAAAAGCCTGCATTACTGTTGCACATACTGTTGTTTATGATGTTCCTGCACACTCATACCCGTATGGATTTACAATCATGTGATCAGGTTTGATGAAATACTAAATACTGACACTTTTTTAAATGTATCTTGATCTAAACAGTTGAATACAAATGCCATGAAATGTAAAGTCATTCAAAGCAATTTTTTTAACCAGTAGTACCAATGTGACCCAAATCTCTCAGGCGTCCCGTATTTTTTTGTCTGAGCCCAACCTCACTGATACACACAAGTCACACGAAGACCATCAGTTCTTCTAAATTAACCTTTTTTTGAATGTTTACACTGTGTTTTCGATAAAGCAATAAAAAAATACAAAAAAATACAAACTATGGGTTGTTTTGGCAAACCACCGAATATGACTCATAGGTAAGTTTTTAGCGCACCGGTATTTTTCAACTCAACTATACACACAAATGTAAGTGAGGTTAGGGTTAAGGCAAAAAGAAAAAGACAAGGCTAAGCAATGCATTACAGACAATGACATCACAATGCTTTAACCACTAACTCTAACCACTGCTGGTGGAAACCTCTTCGAACCTACTTGATAACGATACACCCAAGGTAACAGATTTCTGTTATTTATACTGCCAGTAAGGGCTCCTATTTTAAAAAACATACATGATATGGTCATAATTCCTGCATACAACCCAAAGTTAAGATTCGTCGGAGGATAGTCTTGCAAAAAGAATTCAGTTTGAATGGAAGTCGATGGGAAAATGAGCCTATAGTCACTTGAAGAGTTCATGGTCCCGATTGCCAGGCTCAAGTCTTCTTCAATAGAACATGATGTCAATTTTGTAAAATATTTTCACCTTTAGAGGAAAATAGACAATAAAGTATATCACATAGCCTCGTTGTTGACGACACCTCTGAAATCGCGATTCTGGATTCTTTATAAGGGAGTTCAGACTCTTTGGTGGCATCAACTGGTTTCCACTTGGATGTTCCCCATGCATCAGAGTAAGCCATGGCTAATGTCTGACATAGATGCATGATCTGCTGTGTATTAAATCTATGAGATTTATTTTGAAGTAGAGTATTTGTACATTTGTCTTAAAAGCCCTTTTATCACATCAGTTCAGATTTGTTTACTGTTTATATGTGTAGTCTGGGTTATCCAGAACATGCCTTCTCACTGGGATGTCCAGTTTTCCTGAGCGTCCTCACTCCTTTACTGCTATGTTCCCAGATCCATTGAGCCAAATCATCCACCCATTCACAAAGTGGTACATTATCAAAGAAACCCCAGTTTTACTGCAGTAAAACACTCCACCATAACCCATCATCTGTTACTCTTTTAAAAGCATGCAGTGACATGGTCCTTGTGTACAATGCAGAAGACACAATTTACTGTGTGTGCTGGTCCAGCAGTAGCCAAAGATGCCCTTTAATAGCCCCTTGGCTCGACACTGCACACAGACAAATATCAGTTTCCCAGCACATTTGGCCTACTGAGCCAGACAGAACCTCAGTCTTTCCAGCTGTTGCTGCTCCTGGTTTGAAGCTGAAGAAGAAGCAGCTGCACCAACATGGGTGAGCGAAACCTCCTCATCTGTGCAACAGCCTGGGTTTTACAGAGAGTGCAGGGTCAGTCATGGTGGCACAGTGTGTCATCCAAGTGGGGATATACAACTGGACGTCGCCCGCAGCGATGGTGCAATGCCAGTGCATAGCTGGAGATGTAAAGTTGAGGAAGACACTGAAGTAACTGTTTGGTTGGAAACATTGACTGTAAGCAGTATCAGCCTTGCTGACATTGAACTGGTGCCAGCACTAAGGTTCTATACAACAGGAAAGTCCTCTGTGTTCAGAAGTGTTTTGACCATGACCATGATTTTTACTGCATATTATGTGGTCCTTGCTTCTAATGGTGCTTTGTTTGTAACCTGCTCTGACGTCAACAGACTGCCGGCCATCGATTGGTCAGAGAGTGTCGTCAATGGAGTCACAACACGAGAAGAATCAAAGCCGCCATTTTGGTTCATGCAGAAACAAATGGTCACATTTGAGTTATCTGCCTATAAATCCATCTCTATGGTGATTTTACCCAGGCCAGTGAAAACCATCATCTGCTTTGTTTGTTAAAAGTAGCATTCCCTTATTAATGATTCACCAAGTGTAGAAGAATTTGGTCTTTTTTTGGGATTCAAATAGAATTCAGTCACCATGGATGACTGAATTCTATTTGACAAATCTTGCTTCCCATCCGGTAAAAGAAAAAGTCTCTGTGCAAAAGTTAAGCAATTATTGCAAATATTGAGTCGTTGGGGTAGAGTTGGAAACTGGAAAAAGAAAAGAAAAAAAGACAACAACAAAAAAAAATTCTGATGAAGGAGCAGCGGTGATAACAGGATCATGAGAAAATACTTTCTCACTGGCATCTCTGTCACATTGCATTTCATTATCTAACACTCGATTTTCACGAGCAGCGTCAGCAGCTATGAGAGCAGATCCTTGTTCTTATAATCAGCTCCAATGAGTGGCTCAGCATGCCAGTGAACTGAGGTCAGAGGAGAGTGCAAGCAAAAGAGTTAAACCTCAGCAGGACAGCTTTGATGACGATTTACCCACCCATGTGTGTGCGCGCGTGTGTGTGTGTGTGTGTGTGTAAACCCACATACAGGTGTTATCTTGGCACTTGAGACACATGTTAGTATTAGCCCATTATGCTTAAAATACCAGCTTATAGGCCTGGCCGAAAAACAGGCCCTAATGACTGAGACTGATAAAGTGTCATGCTGACTGTGCACAATGCGTACGTGTTACCACTGTAAACAATAGAAAGTTGGCGAAGCTCTACCTGTTTAATCAAAAACACGGAAACAAAGCTGCTGAAACACCTCCAGCAGATTGGACATCTCAGCATTTTTTTTTTATTTTTTTTTTTAAATGACAGTTTGAGTTGCACGACTTCCTTTTCATATTCAGTGGTGACTGTCTGTAGATTCTAGGAAGCTCTGTTGACAGAGCCAACCTTCACTATTTTTTTTTTCATATTTCAGTTTCTCCTTCTTCCTCTTTTGTGTGAGTGTCATTGTGAATGAATTGTTGCACTTTTTGCCCCTTAATCTGCCGGTCCTTCCAACAGCTGGGCTCGAGAAAGATAACATCCATCCAACATTAAAATGGCTATTCATGCTTTCCCAAAGGAGACATGATGAGATGTTTATAATCCAGCAACTGGTTAAGCAGTACGGCTGGATTTCCATAAACCTTGGTGTTGATATTCACAGTCCCCGGACAATTCATCCATAAATTATAAGATTTACTTTCATACAATTTGCAGCAGAATAAACCTCTCCTCTTAACCCTGCCTCAGTACAGTCTAGGAATTTGTTTTTGTTTCATCACTGGCTTGAAATCAGTAAAAAGCAGTGAACTGTCACTTCTTTTTTTTTCACAAGTTATACACTTGAACATGTTATATTCCAGTGTATTCCGTGTTTTTAGGCTTCAGCTGTTTGTAAGCATATGCTCAGCTCTACACATGCACTCACCGGACGTGTATGGATGTTTGCATGTCTGAATCAGTGTGTTGTAGAACAAGCACTGGAGCACGACTGGACCCAGCTGTCAGGTCACCACTGTCACAACCAATAATGATTACCCTCTCCCCGCTCCCCCGATTTCTGCTTCATAACCACCAATGCAGGGGAGATCCGCCCCTTTTAGGAGAACAATGCATCCATGAGTGGGCCTCATCATTGCCCACGCCCACTCTTATCAGCCCTCTGAGGAACTGGCAGACCTTATCTGTCTGTGTTTGTATGTGTGGATATCTGCTCATCTTTGTGTTTCTGTCCGATTTTTTTCCTGTGAGAACCACTGGCCAGACACTCTCTCCCCAGACCCACAATGAGTCCAGCCCTTCTGGCACTGGAAGATTGTATACCAATCAATACATATGGACCACAGATTTTATAAAGGGGGGAAAAAAAAAATAGAGCATAGTGTTCTCCAAAAGATGTTCTTAGTTAAGCAGACATAAATCATAAATCATTGAAGTATGTCCAATGTCTCCATTGCTTTGTTTCCAGGCTTTTCTAGACCTTCCCATACCATACATACATCTATATATATATATTTATATATACTAAACTAATATAATGAATATATATACACATATATACACATGATTATATATTGGAAAAGTGTCTGCATGCTATTCCCCAGGTCCCTTTAATCCTCCTGACCAGCAAAGCATTCAGGTCCTGTGTGGGAAGGTGGAGGAGGAAAATCACTAATGCTCTTAGCATCAAACAATAAATCCTGAAGTTATTTGCCACCATGTTTAATTAAATATTTGTAGAAGAAAACCTTGTGATTGATTCGTCTTTTGCATTGATCCGACATCGATTGTGCTCCGTTTTGTTGCCCCAGCTGGGTTAATGCTAAATGGTGGCTGAGTTACTCGAATAAATTGTTCGCAACCACCGGAGCAATGAAAATTAACAATGTACCATGCAGGAAGCACTTAGGCACTTTTGGAGTTCAGAGTCTATGCCACAACCTGGTGGACAATGTGTGTAGTATGTATATGTACTGTGTCTCTTAATATTCCCTGAAATATTTTGCATTATTTTTCACTTTAAGTACGTTCACTGATGTGCCAAATATCCAAATTAAAAATGTCTTTCAAAAGAATAAGAGGGGGGTGTTGTATCATGTTCTGTTTTGGTTTATTTACAGAAAGCAGTTCACTATTTAAGTAAGTGCATAGAAAGTATTGATTTAAAGTCTCCCCATGAAGATAAAGCACTATCTTCAGCTCATGCTTCCCTGTCCTCAGCTTGGTTTCAGTGTTCATTGAACAACAATAAAAAAA